>NC_064631.1:124980906-125283936 GCF_023864275.1 Schistocerca cancellata
AAAGTTTGCTCAAAGACAAAATAAATTCGTTTTATAAGCGATATGTACTGACTTTCCTGCAGGTAGCCTGTATAATACTTCGCTGCTAGTAACTATATGATGTTATTAACCTATGCCTGTTTCTGTGGAACGAAGTACGTAGTGAGAAGCGCGTACTGACATCGTCAGAAATGCTACCAAAACAAAGTAACCGAACAGTCTACATTACTATGTCATTACTTGTCGTGCCGTATTAGTACGAGCCGACCGTTGTGGCCGAGCGGTTCTTGACGCTCCAGTCCAGACCTGCGCTGCTGCTACGGTCGCAGGTTCGAATCCTGCCTCGGGCATGGATGTGTGTGCTGTCCTTAGGTTAGTTAGGTTTAAGTAGTTCTAAGTCTGGGGGACTGATGACCTCAGATGTTAAGTCCCATAGTGCTCAGAGCCATTTGTATTAGTACGCGATTGTATGTGGACCTTAAAATGTATTTCTGTACTGTAAGCAAGCCCCAATTGACTGTAGAGCTATTATTTTGCTTTGCTACAAGCCGATCGTGTGCGAGTTCGAAGACAGGGGAATACAGACTGATAACGGTAACTGATAAAGTAGGATTGGTGGGTTGGTTGGTTTCGAGGGGGGGGGGGGAGGAACTAACAACGAGGTCATCGGTCCATCGGATTAGAGGGGAAGGATGGGGAAGGAAATCCGCCGTGCCCTTTCAAGTGAACGATCCCAGCATTCGCCAGAAGTGATTTAGGGAAATCACGGAAAACCTAAATCAGGATCTTCGTTGATCCATTATGGATCGTGGGACGACGGCTGCCATGAACTTCTTGACGCAATAATTTACCAACAGCCGTATGATTTGTAGAAGTTTATTTTATTTTATGAACTTCTATGTGCTACCAGTTTCGGCATTACATTGATGCCATCTTCGGGCCCCACTCGTCATAGTCGTAAAATCGCTATACACGGAAGGAGCCATATAACTGGATCCGTCGTCCTGCAACAGCTCTTGGTGGCCAGGCGACACAAGATAAAAAAAAAAAACAACTGAATGGCCGGACGTGGCTTAGAACCATCGTCCTTCCGAATGTGAGTCTAGTGTGCTTAGCCACTGCGCCACCTCGTTCGGTAGTGCAGGCTGAGGTTGTGCATTTCTGTAGTTGGAATATGTATTCAGTTGTTAATGGTCGTTTAAGGAATGTGAATGTGGGTTCACATAGGTCTGCATTGGTTCCTACTGCCCTACTATTGCTCGAAACTCTCCTGCATGTCGTTACTCGAAAGTCTGAGCAAGAGCTGCGCCTTATGTTTTCTTCCGTCAGGGCGCAAGAACACACCAGTATCAGTACTGCTAGTCCTTGCTACTGAACTGACGGATTTTAACGGAGTTTGTCACAGCGTAACAATCAGTTTCAGAATCGTAAAGCTGTCGCGCTTTAATACACCTCGACGAATAGGTTAATTCAGCAACCTCACTTTTTTTTTGTGTGGGTGTATTTAAACTGAACTGGAAAATGGGTTTCCTGGTATTCACAACGGTACTATTTTGTGAAAAACTGATACAGCGACGTGTAAAATTACAGCATAATTCTCACAACTAGCCACTGTTAGTAATGTCATTCATTAATGGCAAAGAGCGACCTTGTGCGTTCAGAACCGACAGGTTTCAGCGCGAAAGGCGAGGATTCGGGTTTGAGTGTTGATCCTGCACATAGTTTCACAGCCGCTCACTCCGATACTGAGCGAAATATCCCTACTCTCGATGTTATACGTTTTCCTTGTAACAGGTTAAAATGGCTCTGAGCACTATGGGACTCAACTGCTGTGGTCATAAGTCCCCGAGAACTTAGAACTACTGAAACCTAACTAATCTAAGGACATCACACACATCCATGCCCGAGGCAGGATTCGAACCTGCGACCGTAGCGGTCGTGCGGTTCCAGACTGTAGCGCCTTTAACCGCTCGGCCACTCGGGCCGGCTTTGTAACAGGTTATATTATTTCTATATTAGTAACAACTATGAAAATTGGCATTGAATATTACTATATTTCCTTAACCCAACGGATACAAAAGAGCGAAAAGCATTAATTTAGATGTTTTTAGTATAACACATATGGTTACCGTACGTGTGTGTCCATTCAAAATAACTCCTGGTCAGCACTGCGAGCCATCGAAGTGTGTTCTAGATTTTTGTTTCCTCCTTTCTTGCATTTTAACGTAACGTTGTTATCAAGATCATGAAGAAAATACGATTAAAAAAACCTGAGGAGAATATGCTGTAACAAGCAATTCTGCCAGAGTCGGTCGGTCGCATTTATTTGACAAAATAAATCTCGGTAGTCGGACTTACACCTTTAGCATTGGAGGGCAGCGTGGAGGGTAAAAATCGTAGAGGGAGACCAAGAGATGAATACACTAAGCAGATTCAGAAGGATGTAGGTTGCAGTAGGTATTGGGAGACGAAGGAGCTTGCACAGGATAGAGTAGGATGGAGAGCTGCATCAAACCAGTCTCAGGACTGAAGACCACAACAACAACAACTACAACAGTCGGACTTAGCAAAGAAACCGCATCATCGAAACTGACAATTGTTTATTATTAGACACAAATATTTGAGGACGGTATTAAATATCTGCTGTCTGAAACGAAGTTTTTCTGGAGACATAAGAATGACTTACTGAATATTCACGAACAATGTTTACAGGAAGTCCCTCATTTGACTATATCACCACGTATAGACGGATACGGGGAAAAGTCAAACCGCGAATAGCTGAAAAACTAGAAAGCCGAACCAAGCGCACGGCATAACGTGGTCGATGTCAGCGTAGAGCTGACAGGCTGCGTATCGTCGTCGAGAGGTAAACACCTGTGTCAGCGGTTCTGCCCATACAACGTTCCATGCGCGCCGTCTGTGACAGCTTGTTGTACTGCTCTGTCAAGAGACACACACAATCTCATCTGCGTCTACATCAATGTCCGGCGGCGGGGATCCTAAATACTGCATGTACTGTATAACAAAAATCACCAAAGATGTAACGATTACATCTTTTTAAATAAACGTTGACAATACCTCATAGTAAACATAGACAGTCATCCAATTGCATTTCACTCAAATCTTCGAAAAGGCAATACATATCTATCCAGAACCTTGAAAGGTGGCTACACTGAGTCACAGCGCCAGAGATTGCGCCAAAGATTATAATCTAATAATAATTATTATTCCGCCGCCTCTACTGGCAGTAGTAATTCAGAGGTCGCCGTGGGCAGTGCTTGTTGAGAGGATGTCGTGTGCAGTTGTTGTTCTGTTGGGCGAGAGAGAAGATGCTGCTCGGTTGGTGTAATGTATAGATGGAAGATGTTGCAATGATCACAGTGTATTTTTCATCAATATATATGGAGGTAACAAAAAAAAAATATTTCACATTTCCTTAATGACAATGCCTCTTGGTCACAAGTTCGTCAACAAAGCATCTGGCTCGTGTTCATGTATTAGACTTGTAATTCTGGTTTCTATGTGAAATTATAGTATTTCTCGTTTTTCAATTAGTTCATTGTAAATGGTGTTTTAAATTTCTTGTCGTATTGAGGAAGAACTGTGCCAGATACATGTAAGTTGAATCACACTACCACACACAGAACAGTTCCACGTGTGCTTTTTTGTTTCGTAGCTTTTATAGTTGTAGGGGACTTAATTAATCAATTGTCTGAACGGTAATTTCCTTTCATTCTTTATTGTTATTTTATGCAGTCAGATTGCGTACTAATACTAGTCAGGGCCAACCAGTTACGAGACTTCGTAACCTGATACACAGCTACTAAAGTTATTGCATAATAATTAAGCCCCCATGCAGCCTATTGTAATTTTAGGTAATATTCCGTCGGTACTTGGAGGAACGTAGACATATTACAAACATAAATGTACAGTACTGATATTGCAGAATACCATGTATTTCACAGAGCGCTGAAAACCGGCTTTCAGCTTTTTAGGCCATCAACAGATAACCGAACGCTGAACACAGTCCACACAACATAAGCGAGACTTACTGTTGTACAAAGGTTGTATTTCCAAAGATGCGTGACCTTTTACGGCTACATGTCTACACTAAATACACGAGTATAATGAAATGCACTAAGGAGCTGTGAATAAATAAACGTTACATTACGTTCTTATACTTTGAATTTCTGAGTAAAAATGTGATACAAGATTTATTTATTCATAGTTTCTTCCTGAACTGTATTACACTTGCATTTTTCGTATAGATATGTAGTTATAAAAGGTCACATACCAGAGGAAAACATCTTCGTACGGCTATAAAGTCTCACTGATGTATGGACCATCGGAGGACGACGGTTCAATCCCGTCTCCGGCCATCATGATTTAGGTTTTCCGTGATTTCCCTAAATCGCTTCAGGCAAATGCCGGGATGGTTCCTTTGAAAGGGCACGGCCGATTTCCTTCCCCATCCTTCCCGCACCCGAGCTTGCCCTCCGTCTCTAATGACCTCGTTGTCGACGGGACGTTAAACACTAATCTCCTCCTCCATGCATGGACCATCGGTATAATCATAAATTGTCTGAGGATATTCTAGAAAGCCGAACGCCGACTCACAGCCACCTATAAAGCCAATATCACAGTTCAACGTCAATACCATGCATTTCACTTCTTAATAATCATCTTATTGTGTCTGGTGGACACGTGTTTCAGTTTCGAGATACACACAGTTTATTTCAATGCGCCATTCCTTGCACCCTAGCCACGGAAAAAAATTCCATTCTAAACATGGCTCTATTCCGATTCCGCAGTATCACGTCAGCCCCGAAAAAGTGATAGCATACTACTTTGTCCCACACAGAAAAGCTTTGGAGAGCCAAATAGCAGTAAACTAGAATCCAAAAATTCAATTTTTTCGTCAAAATGTCGGTATGAAATCATAAGATGTTTCGTTTTAACATATAATTTAATCAAAAATCTGTTTGAAACAATGGTTACACGGAACAGTCTAATGGTTACAGAACAGATAAATCACAAGTTTCGACTGTCACTGGCTCTTGCGCGTCCGATAGGCCAGCTACTGTAAGTAGTCGCTTTTGCGTCGTTTCTTCATATTCTTTTGAACGCTCCCATAGCTCTCGCTTGACGCTCGAACGAATGTCGCTCCTAAAGGCATTTCAAAGCTACACTGGTTCAGTGACGTTACAAGCAAAACTAGTTCTGCGTGACAACCAGGTACAAACATGTTCCACCCGTTGTGGACACAACCATTGGTAACACTTTGGAGGTCAGATGATTATTACTGATTGAAATCTTGTGGTACTTTGTCACACAGGAAAGTTCGGTAGACGAATACATTAATAAAAGTAAAAGAAAACAATGGCGGAATTCTGTCGAGGGGTGAGTGTTTTTGCGCGTCTTTTATCTACGCTACTGTACGTGTAGATCAGTTACCGTATCTGATTTTCTACTGGCGGATATTGGAACATTTGTGATGAGGACTATGGGACCCAGTCTGGAACCGCGCGGCCGCTACGGTAGCAGGTTCGAATCCTTCCTCGGTCATGGATGTGTGTGTCCTTAGGTTAGTTAGGTTTAAGTAGTTCTAAGTTCTAGGGGACTGATGACCTCATAATTTAAGGGGCTCCGGAACGCCATATACTTGGAATGTTAAAATAACGCTTATAAATTACATCTTTCCTCACAAAGTATTTGAGGTAGGAAGTTGAACTTTTTACAGATTATTTATTGGAATATGGGCTACAACTTAACACAGGGATCTTACAAAATTTAAGTTCAGTTATTAAAGATGATTTTTTTTAATTGTAATGAAAATTCACAACATTTTTTTGCAATTTTTTATTTATATATTCAAAAATATACAGTTTTTTGGAAAAAGGCTGTGTTAAATTATGCAGAAGGTACTGTGTAACATTTACTGAAAGTTTGAAACAAATATGTTTGGAAGATCCTAAGAAAACATGTAATTAGTATGAGAAAATAAAAGTTTTGGGAATCGAGCGACAAAGATTGGATTAACTTTTTAGTGCATTCCAGGTCCATAGAATGGATTATCTTCATCCTCTGCAAACTCCTCCTCCAGCTTCCTCTTGTTCCTCCTCCTGTTTACTCTTGCTTGTATTTCTAGACTCTTTACAGCCCTGTCTGCAGCCCGAAGGCGTTCCTTGTCTAAAGCAAGCATCGCTCGTACCATGTTAGAACCTATCGTCTTTATTGTTTACAGTAATAACACATACCTTTGGCTTTCCAACATTTCTCCTTTTCTTAAAAGCCTTCAGAGGATTTCTAATAACTTTACTTTTACTCATTATTATACTTCAACAAAACAGAGACTCAAGAAACAGAATTAATTACGTATATTTTCGAGATAACGACAGAGTAAATAAACATGAAACAATCGACAATCACACCAGCGATATATATTGAACCATCACAGGTTAGCCACAAAACATACTTTATCTCACATCACTAAAATGTACCTGATGAACACTGACGTTAATAATAACACCATTTGACAGCAGTTTAACAGCGCCACAGTGGGTCACGCCCATGTAGAACACATTTCAAAAAAAATTTAAAAATAGTTGTAGTCTTCGGAATTGAATAAATTATATATCTATTAAAAGGTAATAGTCTGCAGATTCAGAAAACGCAAAAAAGTAAAATTTGAACTTTTCATGATTTTGAGTCTTTCCGGAGCCCCTTAAGTCCCATAGTGCTTAGAGCCACTTGCACCATTTGAACTATGGGACCAAGCTGCTGAGATCATCGGTCCCTAGGCTTACACACTAATTAAACTATCTTAAACTAACTTACGCTAAGGACAACACACACACCCATGTCTGAGGGAGGACTATAACCTCCGACGCCGGGGGAGTCGCGGGAAACGTGACAAGACCCATTAGACCGCATTGCTACCCCGCGTGGCTACTGGAGGATAAAATGTTCAAATAATTTACAGGAATGCGGGGAGCTGAAGTCTTCGACAGCCACCGATGCTTCGACAGGTGTACACCCTGTCATTTTCAAGGCAATAATGCAGCAAGGAAGCGCAAGGAGACCTTATAAACATAGATGGACCTTCTCTGAAATTCTGTGTGGGATCCTCCTCTTTCGCCTGTCAATAAACAGAGGATCAGAGTTAATGTTAACGCAGCTATTGGTTATTTATGTGCACCATCGATAACTTCTGAAGTCGCCCATCATTGGTTGTGTGGTGGCGCTAGTGACGGAATCTTCTGCTTTCCAAGTTGTTAAATTTCCTTGCACAGCGCTCGCTTGCTGCCTCTGTGACTTAAGGGAGGGTAGGACGTCAAACGGGCCGACTTGGAGCAGAAGAGGCACCACTGAACATTATAATTTCCGATGTCTATACTTTTACAAATAAATTCATAAAACTTTGTCAGCATGACCAGGAAGGATTCAGAATTCACGCTCTTTGCAGTGGAAGTTCGAAAACATACGAAATAATTTTTTTTTTACGTGTGAAATTTCATTTTTTTCACTTACTAATGGCAGCATTTGTTGCTGTAGGTACACTTTTCTTCATAAGTAAGAGAGATTCTTCGATGAATTTTGCACAGCATACAAACCATACTTAAAGGTGTATGAAACTCTTGAATTTTCCAAATCTGTTGAAAACTGTGGTAAAAATTGAGGTAATTAACAATAAAAATTGTGTTTTTTCGAATCATGAAGTTTAAAATATAACACTTCATTCGTTTTTTTTTCATAAATAAATTAAATTCTAGAGTTTCATACACCAGTGAGTATGGTATGTATTCTGTGCAAAATCATCGAAGAATCTCTCTAACTTATGAAGAAAAGTGTACCTATACAAATGCAGCCATTTGTAAGTGAAACAATGATGAAATTTAGTACGCAAAAAAATTTATTGTCCTATGTTTTCGAACTTCCACTGCAATGGGTGTGAATCCTGAATCCTTCCTGGTGATGCTGACAAAGTTTGATGAATTTACTTGTAAAAGTACAGGGTTATTACAAATGATTGAAGCGATTTCACAGCTCTACAATAACTTTATTATTTGAGATATTTTCACAATGCTTTGCACACACATACAAAAACCCAAAAAGTTTTTTAGGCATTCACAAATGTTCGATATGTGCCCCTTTAGTGATTCGGCAGACATCAAGCCGATAATCAAGTTCCTCTCACACTCGGCGCAGCATGTCCCCATCAATGAGTTCGAAAGCATTGTTGATGCGAGCTCGCAGTTCTGGCACGTTTCTTGGTAGAGGAGGCTTAAACACTGAATCTTTCACATCACTATGCTTGAAACTTGCCCGCACGCGTTCAACCGTTTCTTCGCTCACTGCAGGCCGACCCGTTGATTTCCCCTTACAGAGGCATCCAGAAGCTTTGAACTGCGCATACCATCGCCGAATGGAGTTAGCAGTTGGTGGATCTTTGTTGAACTTCGTCCTGAAGTGTCGTTGCACTGTTATGACTGACTGATGTGAGTGCATTTCAAGCACGGCATACGCTTTCTCGGCTCCTGTCGCCATTTTGTCTCACTGTGCTCTCGAGCGCTCTGGCGGCAGAAACCTGAAGTGCGGCTTCAGTCGAACAAAAGTTTATGAGTTTTTCTACGTATCTGTAGTGTCTCGTGACCATATGTCTGGAGCTACAGTAAATTTATGAAATCGTTTCAATCATTTGTAATAGCCCTGTATAGACACCGGAAATTAAAATGTCCTGTGATGCCTCTCCTGCTCCAAGTCGGCCCGTTTGACGTCCTACCCCCTTCAAAGTGACACTGTGTGCGCCTATCGCAGTATCGGCGGTTGCCGGAATCGTCACGCAGCTGCATTCCGGCAAGTTATTTGAATAACCAATGTCTTTAACGTGCCAAATGTCTCTAACGCGGGAGGAAAGTTCTCGGAGTTGAGAACCATTAGCGTATCGAGGGGTAAGTACCTTTGTTGGTTCGCTTGGTTTCTAACCGTACAAGAACAGCAGGAGCAACAGACAGGGGGCTTAGAGCGGGCGGCGCAGAGCGGCGGGATTATTGTAATTACGCGCTGGCAGAGAGGCGATAGCGGCCGCGTGCCGTCGCTGGCTGCGGCGCGCATTGTCCGCCACAATGGCTGGCTGCGACCCGCAGCGTGGGCGGCGGCGCCGTCGCCGAGGCCCGCCAGCGTGTCCGGCGCCGCCCCCGAATCGTCTCCCCCGCGGTCGGGGCTCTGGAGCTCGGCGTGCCGCCGGCCGCTGCGCCTTCACTTGTCTGACAGCAGCGGGCCAGCGCTGTCTGCGCATCTGCGGCCCCAGTGCAGCTGCCGCGGCGCTGCGCTGCTTCTGTACAAACTGGTGGCGCACAGTACGTCCTTCGTATCTGACTGTGCCGCTAAAGCGGAGTTATTGAACGCAGTTTTCCGAAATTCCTTCACCAGGGAAGACGAATGGAATATTCCAGAATTTGAAACACGAACAGCTGCTAGCGTGAGTTTCATAGAAGTAGATACCTTAGGGGTTGCGAAGCAACTCAAATCGCTTGATACGGGCAAGGCTTCAGGTCCAGATTGTATACCGATTAGGTTCCTTTCAGATTACGCTGTTACAATAGCCTCCTACTTAGCAATCATATACAACCGCTCGCTCACCGATAGATCTGTACCTACAGATTGGAAAATTGCGCAGGTCGCACCAGTGTTTAAGAAGCGTAGTAGGAGTAATCCATCGAACTACAGACCTATATCATTGACGTCGGTTTGCAGTAGGGTTTTGGAGCATATACTGTATTCAAACATTATGAATCACCTCGAAGGGAACGATCTATTGATACGTAATCAGCATGGTTTTAGAAAGTATCGTTCTTGTGCAACGCAGCTAGCTCTTTATTCGCACGAAGTAATGGCTGCTATCGACAGGGGATCTCAAGTTGATTCCGTATTTATAGTTTTCCGGAAAGCTTTTGACACCGTTCCTCACAAGCGACTTCTAATCAAGCTGCTGGCCTATGGGGTATCGTCTCAGTTGTGCGACTGGATTCGTGATTTCCTGCCAGGAAGGTCGCAGTTCGTAGTAATAGACGGCAAATCATCGAGTAAAACTGAAGCGATATCAGTTGTTCCACAGGGAAGCGTCCTGGAATCTCTGCTGTTCCTGATCTATATAAATGACCTGAGTGACAATCTGAGCAGTTCTCTTAGGCTGTTCGCAGATGATGCTGTGATTTACCGTCTAGTAAGGTCATCCGAAGACCAGTATAAGTTGCAAAGCGATTTAGAAAAGATTGCTGTATGGTGCGGCAGGTGGCAGTTGACGCTAAATAACGAAAAGTGTGAGGTGATCCACATGAGTTCCAAAAGAAATCCGTTGGAATTCGATTACTCGATAAATAGTACAATTCTCAAGGCTGTCAATTCAACTAAGTACCTTGGTGTTAAAATTACGAACAACTTCAGTTGGAAAGACCACATAGATAATATTGTGGGGAAGGTGAGCCAAAGGTTGCGTTTCATTGGCAGGACACTTAGAAGATGCAACAAGTCCACTAGAGAGACAGCTTACACTACACTCGTTCGTCCTCTGTTAGAACATTGCTGCGCGGTGTGGGATCCTTACCAGGTGGGATTGACGGAGGACATCGAAAGGGTGCAAAAAAGAGCAGCTCGTTTTGGATTATCACGTAATAGGGGAGAGAGTGTAGCAGATGTGATACGCGAGTTGGGATGGAAATCATTAAAGCAAAGACGTTTTTCGTCGCGGCGAGATCTATTTACGAAATTACAGTCACCAATTTTCTCTCCCGAATGCGAAAATATTTTGTTGGGCCCAACCTACATAGGTAGGAATGATCATCAAAATAAAATAAGAGAAATCAGAGCTCGAACAGAAAGGTTTAGGTGTTCGTTTTCCCGCCCGCTATTCGGGAGTGGAATGGTAGAGAGATATGATTGTGGTTCGATGAACCCTCTGCCAAGCAATTAAATGTGAATTGCAGAGTAATCATGTAGATGTAGATGTAGATGTAGACCTGGTCCGGTTCGAGAATACGAGGGCATGTTGAAAAGTAGTGCCTCCGAATTATTAATGTGAAAACTCCTAAATCCTTTTAAATAAAACAAATATTATTAATGTGGTATCACAGCCCTCTGCCACTAGACTGCTCCCAACTGAAGCGTGTAACGTGGCGGTATGTAGCGTAGCTTCATCGGTGCATGAAAAACAGTCTGATAATGCCAGACCACACGCGAGTCCTGACACATCTGCCACAATCCAACACTTCGATTATACTCCACACAGTCTCAAATTTGTCCCACCGAATTTCATGTTTCCAAAACTTAAACAACACCTTCAAGGGTTACACTTTGATAGTGATAAAACGGTGCATACAGAAGGGAGGTTGTGGCTCTCTCGGCAAAATCAAACATTCTACACTGACCACATTAACAAACTGGTCTCTCATTGGGAGCAGTGCATTTGTCACCAGGGTGGTTATGTTCAGAAATGAACACGTAAACATGAAAAATAAAGGTGTCGAAAGTTAATAACGTTGGTTTTCCTTTAACAGCTTTGAGAATTACCAGATAAAAAATTTCCAGGTATTACTTCTCAGCACGCCTTCGAAGTTCTCCAGACGAGTGACACAACATTTGAGCCCTCATATCCTCCCCTCCCACCCACCACCACCTCCACCCGTTCCCCACCTACCAACGCCCCCTCTTCCCGCGAGCCACCCATTCGCGACTACTATATTGCTCATTTCTTATATATCACGCTACTTTCGCTTTTCAGGTTACACCATCCATCTATTGACTGTAATAATCAATAATTTCACTAATAATATTCAATTTTAGCTATGTAATTGTTCTATGGGCCCCTTTTGAGTATCTGTGTAGGTGTTAATCAGTAACCGGTGTCTTAACCGATATTTCAGACAATGGAGCAAAGTACGCTGAGTTGACGACCATCATCATAAGAGTTTTCACTGTTCGTGCAATGTGAGTTAAAACAACTTTCATAGTCTTAGTTTGATTTCAATTTTCTATCCTTCCTTTTCGCCGGCCCCTGTGGCCGAGCGGTTCTAGGCGCTTCAGTCCGGAACCGCGCTGCTGCTACGGTCGCAGCTTCGAATCCTGCCTCGGACATGGATGCGTGTGATATCCTTAGGTTAGTTACGTTTAAATAGTTCTAAGTCTAGGGGACTGATGACCTCAGATGTTAAGTCCCATAGTGCTTAGAGCCATTTGAACCCTCCTTTTCATTTTCGATGGTACGCATGATAAGTTTGCCTTTTCTTCAAACTTTTTCGTCGGTCTGAGGTGTCCCATGGAAGAGCTGACACCACACTGAGTCGGCTGCGGAGCGTCATTCCGTGTCGCGGTAAGGAGTTCTTTCCTCATCACTGAGCATTAACAAAGCTCCGACTTTTCCTGTCAAGAGCAGCTGCAATTTTCTACCCTAAATGCCCTAACTTTAATAATATCCAGACAGAAGCAATTCACTCATATCATCATTATGAGAATCCATTCTACGTAGCTGAATGGTAGCCTTCGCGGTTTTCTCACGGTGAACTTGTTTTGATTATTGGTGGTCGCACCACATTAAAGCTGACACCCCAGCACTGAAACGATTTCAGATGGAAATATTTCCACAAAACTGTGAGCTGCACGTGGTTGACTATTTTTTATCTCCAAACATTCTAATAAAAGTTTTATTTGTGCAGATACAGAGTAGTACAATTAACAGCGAAAATTTTACGATTTCTTATGAAGGGTACATTCTTCTCAGTCAGCCTATAATACAAGCGATTTTTAACTTTTTCTTTGAAAATACTAATGAAACAGTCAAGGTAAATAATCTTTTTGCGGATTGTTTACTGAAACTTAGACATCATTTTCTGATTTTTTAAAAAGAATTCAGTCATTACCTAGCCCCTCCCCCATCCGAAGAGTAAAAGTTGTTCTGTGCAAAATGAGGTATGTCCATTACGGAAGTCCTACAGTCTGCAGATATTATCTGGAATCAGCAAAAAAAAAAAAAAATCTTTGTCTGTAGGATATTGTGCACGGGGTACTAGCAGTTTTTTTTTAAATTTGACAAATTAATAAATCGACTGGCGTGTGGAACAAAGAAGTAGTTCCGTCGTGTGTTTTTGGTCACGATTTTTTTTAAGTAACTGATGAATAAATTAAAATAAAACAAATTAGACTCTCACTCTTAGCGAATGTGCCCGACGACTAAATCAGGCAAATTTGAGAAAGATATGTCTGTTAGTGTGCCACCAGTCCGTTCCCTCAGCTTGAAATACACTGTCTCTCAAGCTGACGGAATGATATGCTGGCACTCTAACAGACATATCTTTCTGAAATCTGCCTGAATTACTCGTCGGGCATATCCCAAGGAGCGATAGTGCAATTTCTTTTATTGTAGTTTATTCATCAGTACTACAAAAGAGACTTGACCTAAAACACAGGACTGAACTACATCTTTGTTTCAAAGTCCGTCGTTTCATTATTTAATCAAATTTTTTAAAAAAGTGTGTTATTATATGTATCCTATAGCTTAAAAAAATTGTTTTCTGATGTCAGATATGATGTGCAGACTGGAGGAATTCCGTATGGAAACATCTAATTTTGCACAGAGTCACTTTAAGTCCTCGAATGGAGGGGGGACTTGTTGATAACTGAATTTCCTTTTAAAAAATAGGAAATAATGTCCAATAATCAATAAACAATCCGCATAAAGATTTATGTTGATTACTTCATCAGCTTTTCTAAAAAAATTGTATAAAGCCCTTCTTTTACAGGCTGACAGAGAGCTATAGTGCATTTGTAATTGCTATTTGTGAAACTGTAATGGGATATATATTTATAGAATTATATAATAATATATGTAGATTAGTCCTAAAACGTGTCGTTAATTTCCTTCCTGTGACGTTACAATGAATTAATTCCCACATTCAGATGTCATATACGAAGTAAATCAACAAAATTCGTAGGTATGCTATAAATGTTTTTTAAAAATGTGTATATGTTCTTCCGTAATTCTTCACATACCCCACCATTATTAGGAAAACTGCAATTAAGCATTCAGTTCTTATAGACTGGCGTTTCTGTCGTGTTGACGTCGCAGTCAACGTCTACACATGTAATCACAAGTCCTGATTTTCAATATGTGACTTTGAAATGTACACTGGCACTCTAAATATGCCATAAAAGGCTTCTGACTGAGTATATTATTATTGCTTCCAAATTGCAAGTATTAAACAGATGAATCACGAGAAAAATATTAGTTCCAACAAGACGCACAAAGGCCAGAAAATTGGCAAGTATTGAAAAAAATAAAAGGAATAATGAGTGGTATCTTTTGGACAAGATGGATGACAATGGACTGACAAAATGAAGCTTGAAGTGTCTCTGGCAAATGAAATTGCTAACAATAGGGATTCGAGAAGTTAATAAGGATTTAAAAATACGCAATATGAAAGAAGAAGCAACTGAAAAAGATATTTTCAAAAGGAACGTGCTAAATTCAAAATGTTTCCGAGGTGAAAACGATAGGAAAATTGGTACTAAGGCCAAATGAAGATGTGTAAGAACAATGGAGGAAAAGAAAACAACAAATGACGAGTAACTGAAACTATCACGTGTTCCCCAGTTGGTCGAAATGAAACGAGAAAAAAAAGATATATGTTACGTGCAATAACTTCTGATTTTAGGTCTTCCTTTCGCAGATGTGCTGTGAATATTATACTTTCTCCCAGAGCCTGACGTTACTATACACTCACGTTATTAACAGATATTTCGTCATGGGCTGTCCGTTCGTGACTGCAAACTAGTCGCAATATTTTATTTTTCTGATTCAGTCGAACGTTTTTCGGTGTTACAGCTCAAGTTTCAGCGACAACGTTTACGCTTTTGGGTGTTACGTCTGCTTCAGTTTATGAACTGGCAGTAAACGGCCGACAGGTCACACGAACAGTATCATGACAAGTGTCGGTTTCTGAGTCATTCATCTCTACATGATCTAAAAATTAAGATAGAAAAGAAAAATGAAGGTAGGAACATAGTAACTTATAGCATGAAATCAACTTCTAAACACAACTACAAGTATTCAGATAGCCCACGTGTGTTGTTTTTTGTTTTTTGTTTTTTGTTTTTTGTAATTTGCTTTTCTAGTGTTGTACTTTCCTCTACTATCCTTACGTTTCTCCTTTACCTTTTCTGTTTAATCAGATTTTCTGATGACACACCTCGAAGCCTAAACCGATCTGAACACCCTTTTGTTTGACCTGACCTAAATCGAGGTAAGGATTCCGTCAACCAGCGCTACTATATTGCGACCTTTTAACTAACTTACCGTGCCAATCGTCGGAGAACTTACGTACCAAAATGGACTTAGAATCACAGTGAAACTCGGTATTTTCCATATTTACAAACACTGACAGAAATAATAGGTGACAGACAAAAATCTGAGGAACGAGCGGGAATCGAAGCCGAGATCTTCAGTTCCATAGTCTGGCACTTAATCAATTAGCTACCGCGAAACTGCAAGACTGAAATGCAAAATTGAAAAAAGTTACAAAGTAGTCAAAGTGTTCTCTTAAGGCAGTAAGCGTAGTCCACGTAATATTTTATTTCTTCGTCAGTCTCGTATGGAACGCTGTTCTCATAAAATGGAAAGCGACGACTTTCATTTATTGCTGTGTTACAAACCGAAGCAGATATAACGACCAAAAAAGTCAACGCATTCGCTGGAAACGGAGCGTTTTGGACTTCGTAACTCGCAGGAAGCGGCCGGAAGATTGAAATGAAACCATATACCATTTACAGTAAATCATGTAGAACTTTCTGAAAAAGAAGTATTCAAATACGGAATAAACAAATGTGATTGGTGAGAGAGACCTCATCTTACATTTAGGTATTTGCATGGTTTCGTTATAATTATTATTATTAGCATGCATCAGAAATCCGTAAGTATTACGGTACGGAACGGACAGTCTTGAAAAGAACTTGTAACGTGAACATAAAGAAATGTGATTGATTGTAGTCAATTAAATCAGGGACTGCTGAGGGAATTAGATAAGAAATGGGCCACTGTAAGTAGTCGATGAGTTTTTCTGTTCGAGCTGTAAAATCACTGATGATGTTCGACGCTAAGAGGCTACAAACGTCACGTTCAGAATAACAAGAAAACCTTTCTGCAAAAGAGAAATTTGGTAATATCGAACATAAACTTGAATGGTAGGAAGTCTATACTGGAGGTGTTTGACTGGAATGTATGATACGTGAACGACGAAGATTTCATAAAGAAAATATGGTTTTGAAATATGATGCTACAGGGGTCTGCTGAAAATTGGACAGGTAGATGGAATAATTAATGAGGAGGTAAAGAATCTAACTGGAGAGAAAATGAATTAATGGCACAACGTGACTAAAAACAGGGATCGGTTGAAAGGGCACGTCCGGAGGCGTCAATGAATCAATCGTTCACTTGGCAATGAAGGGAAAAGTATGAGGGCTGAAAACTGTAGAGTGAGACCAAGTCTCAAACTCAGTCAGGCTCGAATGTATGTAAGTTGCAGTAGTTATGTAGAGTTGAAAAGGGCTTCTAACAATAGACTGGCATAGAGAGGTGCATTAAAGTGGTCTGACTGAAGAAGCACACTGGGTGTCAAGTGCCCCAAAGAAAGAAGAAAACAATGCATGAATCAACCAAATGCAAATTAATCTAAGGCGAATCAGGATGTTTCATGCCACACAGCCGAACCTGCTGATCGGCACGAGCCCAGTAATTTCACACAGGTGCCAACTTCAAACCTAAGTATCTGTGCTTTCGACACCTAGCTGGGTAATATTGTACCAACATTATTGATACGTATCAATCATTTGTTTTTACAGCAGTGTAACTGATAAAGAAACGCGAGGATGCGTTTAATCTCTGAGTAATGTTTGAGGTTCAACTGCTTTGCTCCTCTTTTTCTCAGCAAGCAGTGCAACGAGTGAAAACGCGCTCGTCGCGTTTCGTGCACCTTTTATTGTTTTTTGAACACAGCGTCTAGTAAATAGGCCGTCATAGCACTGCACGTGTAATATCTTTGGGCACACCTATACTTGAACGTAGATATGGTACCATAGAGGTGCCTAAGGTAACTGCTGTAGATACTGTAACTACTATCGTGGATGTGGGTACTTAAGTTTCACCCTCATCTTTTGATGGAATACACTTTGTTGCAGTAGGAGGACGGTGTATCAGTAATATAATGTGGAGAACACACAATTCATATGAATAATAAGGCGACAGAAAATTTGACCAAGCTTCAAAGAACAAATATGGAACACATACAGATAGACGACATAATAAAATATTCAGTTGTTCATTCCTGGTATTAGTAAGTATAATACTCAAATTTTAACCTACTGTAGTATAAACATTGTGCGTCTTCACACGCTTCAATGAATGTGCAGTTTCATTTTATTTAAAAACGAAACTGAATGCGAAACGGAACTATACTACTCATTTCCGTGTGTCTCCGATAGGAAAATAATCTTCCACAGACGGATAACTATTTTTTTGTGAAAACAGGTTCGTTAATATCGGAAACGTAACTCGATATTTCATTTACGTATTTCCGCGGTCATGGAGCTTCCTATTTTGAAGCACAAATACAATTATCTGGACGAATAAAATTTAGAAAAATCTGTTTAATATTTTTTACACAAACCTATGTTACACTACCACTACACGACAGACAAGAGTGCGACAAATGAATTGCAGTGACGCGTCACGATTTCTCATACGGGAGTTGGGGCTATGTCCTTTAGGAAAACGGTTGGGGCAGAGGGAATAGCTGCTCGTCAATCAACAGGATGCAGTAATACGTTTCCTGAAAGAAAAAAAAAAAAGACTTCGCCCCGTATTCAACATCGCTGAAACGTTTATGATACGACGATAGTGTGTGTTCCAGGATGGATTCCCTTAACTAAATAACCCACTTCAGCGATTGGATTAGGAGGCAGGTCGGGAGAAAGTGACCCGGCCACTAACAGTAAAAAGCAATGGACCTCTTCCATCCTATCAGATCGGATCTTTCCGCACAGTTCCCTTGGTCCTTGCTTATCTTCCTGCGCCGAGGTAATTTCAGCGCAGCCCGGGAACAGTAGAGGGTAATGAGAAACCTGACAGATTGCTCGATCAGGTCGCAACGACACATATGAGCAGTTTACAACCTGGACGGCGACTACTTGAATTTGTTTCTAACAGTCGATACTGTGCGTCGTTCCCATAAAACAATATTTTACTTCAAAAGAGAACGACAGCGAAAAAGTTTTTATATCTGCGTTTCGAGTTCTTTCATAAAAGAGAAAGTAATGGGGGTAAAGAACAGAACGTACTCATTTTTCTTTTGAGTTAACAAGTAAGACAGCATAACAATAAACGTAATCCGCCGCTGGGTAATTCAAAATTCATATGTACAAAAAATTATATTGATGTAGAGTGCTTTGTTCGAATAACACGCAATTGTTGCAATCCGAATTTTCTTCAGCATCATTCATAAAAAATTGTAAAGTTTTATACAAGGAGTGTCCTTACGACACTTGTTTCTCTTTGTCTTGAGCGAATGCAACGACGGATATAACGGAAACGCGAAGAAGACGAACAATACAGACTTCTAGCTAATAAATGTCCAACTCAGCACAATTTGATTCACTTCATATCACTTAAAAACAAGAAAAAAACAAATTTAGTGTCCTCTTTAGAATAAATATTCTGATTGTGACGTTATGGGGTTGCGATGTAATACGTAATGAGAACCTAGCCACAAAAATCTGCATATTATATTCAAGTTCCCTGTAACTCAAACATGTGCCAAGTTGTCTTGTCTTACTTTCCCTTGCTTACTTCTCGGTGGCAAAGGAAATTTTCTTCTGCTACGATCAATGCAGTATTACTTATGTGAGGTCTTTTATGATTGAAGCATTAAAACTAAACACTTTCTCGGGGGTCAAAGATAGACACATTTGGTATTACGAAAATGTCCATCAAAGTCGAAAAATAGACTAAGTGGCAGATAACAGGCATTCATTTCGCGAGAGAAAAGAAAGAAACCAAATTAAGTGCTGTCATATTCCACTGTCTCATATAACGTAGTGTTATCGTACATTAGAAAACAATAGTCTTCCAAATAATTGTAATGCCGTAGACACCAAAGTTAATTTGCAGTATCGTTTCTCGAACTTACATGTCATTAACGTTACACTTAAATTTTTAAGAGACAACATTCTACGCTGTGAAACACTTTTGAAGATCTACTAGCTGTAACGAAATGCTGTATATTATTCAAGACAAAGTAAAACGCAGTAGATATCGATATGCTAGTAGTATACATGATCAGCTGTTCATGTCAGCTCCTTCAATATTGATTCCTCTTTCAACATTCTTAATCAGATAGAACGCTGATAGCTGAACATTACGCTTTTCTCAATGAAAGGCGCGTATGCACGACGGATTTAACTTACAGACCTGCCCCAGACACAGCATTTCTTTCGTGAGATGCCACAGTGGTATTTCTTATAAGAAAACTTTCAGTCTTTCGTCGCGACAAACTGTAAGGATGTTTAGCTTTCCTTGGATACGAAAGTACTCACTAATCCGGTGACACCTCTCGCCACCAAGACGGATAGCCCCGTGGCAACTAACCGTAGAGCAAATGTATAGATATTTCCAAATAGTAGATATTTCCGAATAGCAAGGAATTTAGTTATTTAGCACATGGGAAGAGGTGAAAACAATTTTGTTTCGACCATAACCTTGTGTTTCATCTTAAAAAAAAAAAAAGAAAAAACACGTTTGCCGGTAACATTATAGGAATGGCTTCCTTTATTTCCATTTCAGTTACGTGAGCTGCCCATGCAACTTGATACGTCCGTAAGACGTTATCATTCATTGTAGCATATGTCACGGCTCTTACATTTAGGCGGCATAAAAGACAATGGTTTACTGATGTAATCTGTAAGCTGTGTCGTTGTAATTTATTTGCGAAATTCGAAATTTTAATAATTTTAACAGAGGATTAGTTTGGACATATGTGATCAGCCATGCATGGTACCTATAAATGTTTAATCTTGGCCATATAAATAAACGTGTGTATGTTGCATGCCAACTGCTTAAAAATCGCTGTCATCAACAAAACAGGTACATATGGAAGGTAGGTACACGTCATAAAGTGGTTTGACAAAAGATCCTTTCGGGACATGACGTATGGCACTGCAGACACCAATTGTCCCCTTCAGAGCATGGGACAATGATGAGGGGATAGCATTGTTCAGACAAAACTCACCCCTCGAACCGATGGCACCTCTCGCCCACACGACGGCCGACATCGTGGCGACAAACTGTAGGATGACTGCTGCAGATATTCCCATATCGGCAAGAATTAGTTGACAAGTTTATTTTTTAAAAAAATAGCGTCAGTAACTGGCGCTTCAAGTTCTTCTCAGTACTGAAATTGTCACTGAGTGTGGGGAAGTTTCTCAATCTTCACGGTAAAAGTGTCAAATACTTGTCGAAGAAAAGGGGGCGGTGCTCCTAAGGGTAGCGAATTTCTGTCGGAGGGTGGGTGTCACACTACCCGCTGCTGGTAAGGCGGCCAGCGACCGCAGCTGCCATAGCTGAAGAGACCAGTAGCCGGACGGCAACACGCACGCAGTGCCGTACACAGAGCGCGTCCCGGAGATTGCAGCGCCGATGACTTTCCGGGAGACCCGACCTAGCGGCAGGAAGCGCGCAGAGCGACTGAGGAGGCTCGTCCGTTCCTTCCGGGGAGCGCGCCAAACTGGCCGCCGTACGCGACGGCGCATGCGCCGCGAGCGGAGAGCCCGGTGCCGGCACCGCGCATGCGCGGCGCACCAGCCAGTTCAAGGCACCCCCTTGCGGCGGCCTTCTAAATCTGCAGCAGCGCAACAGCAGCGGCGGCGGCGGCAGCAGCAACCGGCCGCGTCGGTTGGCACCCTTAATGACTGCCCCATTAAGTCCGATTCGCTGCGAATGCTAAGGTCGCGCAGATTGCTCGCCGTTAGCGCCTAATTGAATATGGAGACCGTTCTTGGGATGTACGGAGAGCACACTCCGGCTCCGGTGCGACCCGCTATCCGCGGCGGATATTAGGCGATAATGGGCAACGCTATTGATGAGCAGTCGCCTAAAGCAGAACCAGCGGTATTAGTTGAGCGACAACAGCAGTTATAGTCTCCCTAGTGAAACAATCGTGCTCAGGTTGGCAGCTCCACTTGATGTTTTCCCATGTATGCGATTTAAAATTTGGTTCTTTCTTAAATACACCTGACGCAAAACTCTATTTGTTACTTTCTCATTGACTAAGACATGTTTCGATATCTATGTATCATCTTCTATTGGTGAAATTTATTTAAGTGAAGTATAATACAAAGTTTCTATTGTAGGACTAAAATTATGTATAACATTTGCATTTTTAAGTTCATTTCGATTGTTCACCTAAAATTACATTGCTAGTGAAATTGCATTTTTACATAACTGTTTTCGTGCTTTTTTTTGTCGTTTTGACAGCTGATCATTTCCAAAGTAACCATGAAGAAAATGTGAGCAAAGTCCCTTTCTTTGGGTAGTGGTTATGCGTGTTAACGTACTTACTGTATCCATCCTCTTGCGTATCTGTTGTTGATAAGCCGGTGGCTGTGGCCGAGCGGTTCTACGCGCTTCAGTCTCGAACCGCGCTGCTGCTACGGTCGCAGGCTCGACCCTGCCTCGGGCATGGATGTGTGTGATGTCCTTAGGTTACTTAGGTTTAAGTAGTTCTAAGCCTAGGGAACTGATGATCTCAGATGTTAGGTCTCATAGTGCTCAGAGCTATTTGAACCATTTTTTTCTTGTAGATATCTCTCTCTCTCTCTCTCTCTCTCTCTCTCTCTCTCAGCTGCTGTTAAGTTGTTAAGTACACTGTTTTCACATCTTTTTTATGTAATGTCACTCTCACCTTCATTTCACACGTGTTTTCCACGAACCGTGTTTTGAGTAGATTTTTTTTGTCTGCATACTATCCGAGATTTGCTTTGTTACTGTCGCTGCTTAACCGTTCACTATTTGCCTTATGTTTAGAGTGGCGCTAATTTTTCATGTTTCGTAAGAGGTGTTTCTGAAGGTGGAGAACTTACATGATTTTGGGTGTGTGTTTGTGTGTGTGTGTGTGTGTGTGTGTGTGTGTGAGAGAGAGAGAGAGAGAGAGAGAGAGAGAAATAGTCCACATCAAAACTGAACTGCAGCGTATTTCGATATGTTTACGTAATGTGTATACATAAACATACAGTTGTAAATGTCCCCGTTCGTAGTCGCTAATTATAGCAATATGTTTACTTTTGTGCTGTAACATATAGCTATAATCAGCGTTGGAAATATATTTGCGAACGCCGACCATGTGCGGCTGTTTCTTGTTGGATCGTCTGATCAGTCGGAAGTTGCATTGCAGAGGAGAGTAAATGCCTATTCAAAATATAATTATTTTTGGATAGCTCAACATGAATTTCCTAAGGGACCGGAGTTTATCATGCATTTACCAGTAGAATATGGCGCGGAGAAAATATTTCGCGGCATACAACTTCCGTCCGATTTCGACGAAATAATTCGTGACTGTGAACTCTCTATTTGGCAGAAACATAAAGAAAATTAAATAACTTCATGAAGGAGTGAGACATAGATTCTATATTAAATAAATAGTCCATACACCAATTCCATTAAATCTGAATTTATGGCAATTAATAGATGAACTTACACTGCAATGAAAGTTTTAACATGGATGCCGTTTTGACTGGCACTTCTCTTCTCGTAATAAAAATAATTCCTTTGACGTTTTCACATACACGCCGCACAATAAATCTACTGCTATGCAGTATTGCACTTTTAGTATTGCACTTTTACTTTACACTAAAATAATATTATTTTTAACGATAATAATACGGCGGCCGGCCGCGGTGGTCTAGCGGTTCTAGGCTCGCAGTCCGGAACAGCGGGACTGCTACGGTCGCAGGTTCGAATCCTGCCTCGGCCATGGATGTGTGTGATGTCCTTAGGTTAGTTAGGTTTAAGTAGTTCTAAGTTCTAAGTTCTAGGGGACTGATGACCACAGATGTTAAGTCCCATAGTGCTCAGAGCCATTTGAACCATTTTTTGAATAATACGGCGGCAAGACATGCGCGTCCGACACAAGTTACAAGAGACCAGAGAAGAATGAGTAACTGTTCATCGAGAATATCTCGTACTTCAAAAAAAATGTGTAAAAGTGTTCTTCTTCTGTCCTTTTTTTCGCGCCGCGGTTTTCAAAGTCAATAATCTCTGACGGCGCTTCGACACAGGTTACGTCAAGGTCGTTCACCTTTTACATTCTCGCAACATTATTTGCTAACTGTAGCTGTTGCCGAACGACTGCTCGATTAGTGAATGATTTAAAATGATAAGGCAATCACATAATGTTACAAGCGATTCACTCTGACCTATAAAAGTCATGGGATAGCAATTGCACATGTACAGATGGCGGTACTAACGCGTACATAAGATATAAAAGGGCAGTGAACTGGTGACGCTGTCATTTGTGCTCAACTGAATCACTTGGAAAGGTTCAATGGTTCAAATGGCTCTGAGCACTATGGGACTTAACTTCTGAGGTCATCAGTCCCCTAGAACTTAGAACTACTTAAACCTTACTAACCTAACGACATCACACACATCCATGCCCAAGGCAGGATTCGAAACTGCGCCGTAGCGGTCGCGCGGTTCCAGACTCTAGCGCCTAGAACCGCTCGGGCGCTCTGGCCGGCACGTGGAAAGGTTTCCGGCGTGATTATGGCCGCACGACCGGAATTAACAGACTGAACGCGAAATGGTAGTTGGAACTAGGTGCAAGGGACATTCCATTTTGAAAATACACTCCTGGAAATTGAAATAAGAACACCGTGAATTCATTGTCCCAGGAAGGGGAAACTTTATTGACACATTCCTGGGGTCAGATACATCACATGATCACACTGACAGAACCACAGGCACATAGACACAGGCAACAGAGCATGCACAATGTCGGCACTAGTACAGTGTATATCCACCTTTCGCAGCAATGCAGGCTGCTATTCTCCCATGGAGACGATCGTAGAGATGCTGGATGTAGTCCTGTGGAACGGCTTGCCATGCCATTTCCACCTGGCGCCTGGCGCCTCAGTTGGACCAGCGTTCGTGCTGGACGTGCAGACCGCGTGAGACGACGCTTCATCCAGTCCCAAACATGCTCAATGGGGGACAGATCCGGAGATCTTGCTGGCCAGGGTAGTTGACTTACACCTTCTAGAGCACGTTGGGTGGCACGGGATACATGCGGACGTGCATTGTCCTGTTGGAACAGTAAGTTCCCTTGCCGGTCTAGGAATGGTAGAACGATGGGTTCGATGACGGTTTGGATGTACCGTGCACTATTCAGTATCCCCTCGACGATCACCAGTGGTGTACGGCCAGTGTAGGAGATCGGTCCCCACACCATGATGCCGGGTGTTGGCCCTGTGTGCCTCGGTCGTATGCAGTCCTGATTGTGGCGCTCACCTGCACGGTGCCAAACACGCATACGACCATCATTGGCACCAAGGCAGAAGCGACTCTCATCGCTGAAGACGACACGTCTCCATTCGTCCTCCATTCACGCCTGTCGCGACACCACTGGAGGCGGGCTGCACGATGTTGGGGCGTGAGCGGAAGACGGCCTAACGGTGTGCGGGACCGTAGCCCAGCTTCATGGAGACGGTTGCGAATGGTCCTCGCCGATACCCCAGGAGCAACAGTGTCCCTAATTTGCTGGGAAGTGGCGGTGCGGTCCCCTACGGCACTGCGTAGGATCCTACGGTCTTGGCGTGCATCCGTGCGTCGCTGCAGTCCGGTCCCAGGTCGACGGGCACGTGCACCTTCCGCCGACCACTGGCGACAACATCGATGTACTGTGGAGACCTCACGCCCCACGTGTTGAGCAATTCGGCGGTACGTCCACCCGGCCTCCCGCATGCCCACTATACGCCCTCGCTCAAAGTCCGTCAACTGCACATACGGTTCACGTCCACGCTGTCGCGGCATGCTACCAGTGTTAAAGACTGCGATGGAGCTCCGTATGCCACGGCAAACTGGCTGACACTGACGGCGGCGGTGCACAAATGCTGCGCAGCTAGCGCCATTCGACGGCCAACACCGCGGTTCCTGGTGTGTCCGCTGTGCCGTGCGTGTGATCATTGCTTGTACAGCCCTCTCGCAGTGTCCGTAGCAAGTATGGTGGGTCTGACACACCGGTGTCAATGTGTTCTTTTTTCCATTTCCAGGAGTGTAGTTGGGGAATTCAATATTCCGAGGTCCACACTGTCGAGAATGAGACAAGAATACCAAATATCAGGCATTATCACCCACCACGAACAACACCTTCACTTAGTGATCGAGAGCAGCAGTGTTTGCATATAATTGTCAGTGCTAATAGACAAGCAATACATATTGAAATGACCGCAGAAATTAATGTGGGACGTACGAAGAACGTACTTTGTGACAAATTTTTATGTGAGTAATTAAGTATTCCAGGAATTACTCTCCAGATTCACAAATATCTGATCTACTCTAAATCACAACTGCTTGCTACTATGCCCCCAATAAGAATGTCCTAATCCTGCACAACTGAGTGGTGACCAAGCGCACCACAGATTGCATTAAAGACAGTGTCAAGCCTCTTTCCACTACCCGTGCAGGGCGCTGGTGCATCTCTATCGCAGTACAATAATGGTGAATTATTTACAGTGGCAGAAAACATGAAAATCTTTACGTTAAGCCCTGTCCCCCCTCCCCAGCCTCCCAAGAAGAAATTACATACAGAGTGTCTTAGGCGTGTTAAGTAAAGAGAATTAAATGTAAAAGGAAAAATTACAAAGTTGTAAGTACAATATGCTAGAGTTATTAATAACATTACCATTGTTATGACATCAAGTTACAAAATGTACAATAGCATGTTCTGATTTGTATTTTACATACGAAGATTGTCTTTGGACCTTCCGGGCGGTTCCAGGTGCTTCAGTCCGGAACCGCACGACTGATACGGTCGCAGGTTCGAATCCTGCCTCGGGCATGGATGTGTGTGATGTCCTTATGTTAGTTAGGTTTAAGTAGTTCTAAGTCTAGGGGACTGATGACCTCAGATGTTACGTCCCATAATGCTTAGAGCCAGCTAATTAACCAAACCACACAATAGTCGTTGCACGTAAATAATTTATTTGAGGTTTCAGATAATGCGGATAACTTTCCGACACAGATGAATTCTGTATCAGTAAACACAACAGAACAGATGTCTAACTGTCAAGAAGTAGTTTCAGAAGACCAGGCGGTAGGCAACAAGTCGTCTATGCCATGCAACCTAATAGTGGGACAGTCTATTCTGGTTTAGCTTCCACTTCTTTCAGCCAAATTGCACAAGCCCGCTTCAGTTACTGACAATAAGCACTCAGGCGTTGAAAATTTGGTAAACATGAATACGAAACTCAATATTCCGACTTGTTAGAGCTGCTATTAAATATGAATAAAACGCTTGAACAAGATACAAAATTGTTTACGAAGATAAACGAAACACTTTCTGGTATCACATACCCATAATACCCCATTGGTGTGCCACAGTGCACAACGGAATTAGAAGTTCCCGTCTCATGCCGACGGCGGTCACGCAGAACCTTGTGGATCCAATGGCGCACGCCCGCTGGGCCACGCCTCCCTTGAGCAGTGTCTGCCGCAGCAATACAGGACGGCTGGCGGCGGCGGCCGCTAAGCCCAATCGTAGTTGATGTCTCTTCCTTCTTACACTGTCATAGCACGACTCTAATAAAAAAAATGGTTCAAATGGCTCTGAGCACTATGCGACTTAACTTCTGAGGTCATCAGTCGCTTAGAACTTAGAACTAATTAAACCTAACTAACCTAAGGACAGCACACACATCCATGCCCGAAGCAGGATTCGAACCTGCGACCGGAGCGGTCGCTCAGTTCCAGACTGTAGCGCCTAGAACCGCACGGCCACTCCGGAAGGCGCACGACTCTAATCCTTGCTGCTTTACTTGTGATGTGTGTCTGCACACTTTGAATAATACAAGTTAAATAAACGTTCTGTTTACTGTGTTACCTTGTTCGCTAATCGTTTCGGCTTCTGGTCATCTTTCCTACAACGATCCTTGCTACACAACTCTGTAGCCCACTGGTCCTTACCGTTGTATACGAAGTTCATCCCCAACGCACTTGAACAAAACTCAGAACAATGTCAGAAAATAGACAAAACACTAGAATAAAACACAAAATTACAAGAAGAAATAAGTCAAGATATCAAGAAACTAGGGGAAAAACGGCAAAAACGTTCTGTAGAGACCCGACAAGAGATTAGAAATGTAACCTATTATAAATTATGTGCGCTTTCGAAGTCAGATCTGGAAGCTGGAGAGATCTGGAGAGATTGAATAAGTGTCTCTAACCGTTCTTTCTACCACTCTGTCTTCTTCTAAAGTTGTGTCCCAAGTGCAGAAGACAGCTCGTCGGTCGTCGGATCTTCTTCCGCAGAAGCTGTTACTCTGTTAACTTGAATCTGTGATTGCGCTTCCTATGGGAGGCCACATGCCCAGGTTAGTCTCTGTATCTACAGAAAGCAAGATGTACAGGGTTATTACAAATGATTGAAGCGATTTCACAGCTCTACAATAACTTTATTATTTGAGATATTTTCACAATGCTTTGCACACACATACAAAAACTCAAAAAGTTTTTTTAGGCATTCACAAATGTTCGATATGTGCCCCTTTAGTGATTCGGCAGACATCAAGCCGATAATCAAGTTCCTCCCACACTCGGCGCAGCATGTCCTCATCAATGAGTTCGAAAGCATCGTTGATACCAGCTCGCAGTTCTGGCACGTTTCTTGGTAGAGTAGGTGAAAACACTGAATCTTTCACATAACCCCACAGAAAGAAATCGCATGGGGTTAAGTCGGGAGAGCGTGGAGGCCATGACATGAATTGCTGATCATGATCTCCACCACGACCGATCCATCGGTTTTCCAATCTCCTGTTTAAGAAATGCCGAACATCATGATGGAAGTGCGGTGGAGCACCATCCTGTTGAAAGATGAAGTCAGCGCTGTCGGTCTCCAGTTGTGGCACGAGTCAGTTATCCAGCATGTCCAGATACACGTGTTCTGTAACGTTTTTTTCGCAGAAGAAAAAGATGCCGTAAACTTTAAACCGTGAGATTGCACAAAACACGTTAACTTTTGGTGAATTGCGAATTTGCTGCACGAATGCGTGAGGATTGTCTGCCGCCCAGATTCGCACATTGTGTCTGTTCACTTCACCATTAAGAAAAAATGTTGCTTCATCACTGAAAACAAGTTTCGCACTGAACGCATCCTCTTCTATGAGCTGTTGCAAACGCGCCGAAAATTCAAAGCGTTTGACTTTGTCATCGGGTGTCAGGGCTTGTAGTAATTGTAAACGGTAAGGCTTCTGCTTTAGCCTTTTCCGTAAGATTTTCCAAACCGTCGGCTGTGGTACGTTTAGCTCCCTGCTTGCTTTATTCGTCGACTTCCGCGGGCTTCGCGTGAAACTTGCCCGCACGCGTTCAACCGTTTCTTCGCTCACTGCAGGCCGACCCGTTGATTTCCCCTTACAGAGGCGTCCAGAAGCTTTAAACTGCGCATACCATCGCCGAATGGAGTTAGCAGTTGGTGGATCTTTGTTGAACTTCGTCCTGAAGTGTCGTTGCACTGTTATGACTGACTGATGTGAGTGCATTTCAAGCACGACATGCGCTTTCTCGGCTCCTGTCGCCATTTTGTCTCGCTGCGCTCTCGAGCGTCGAGCGCTCTGGCGGCAGAAACCTGAAGTGCGGCTTCAGCCGAACAAAACTTTATGAGTTTTTCTTCGTATCTGTAGTGTGTCGTGGCCATATGTCAATGAATGGAGCTACAGTGAATTTAGGAAATCGCTTCAATCATTTGTAATAGCCCTGTATAGTACTGTCAATGACAGTGGGCGACACTTCTCATTAATGTTTCCTGTTTGGTTGCTATTTAAATAATCACACATTTTACGCTGTCTTTTGCAAACTCGACATAGCTTTCTTAATTGTATGGTAACTTCACTATACACTTCCGATACAGAGAACGACACAGCCGCCCGAAACAGAGATACATGCCTGGCTCTGATGAACGCGCGAAACAGAGTTACGCGTCCGTCCTTCTAGAACGCCCAAAACAGTGACTCGCGCAGCCGATGTACTTCGTCTCCCAGGCGCGCCAAGGCGACTCGAATGTGTCCGGAGCACTTCGGTTGCAATATCATCTCTTATGTTTCTCAAAACTAGTGAAATTTAATGAACAAAAGCGATAGACTCATAGGGTAACCACGAGAGACTTTAAATTTGCCACTGAAAATATTTCTGTTCCGCGTAGTAGATTTGTCACTGAAAATATTTCTGCTATGCGAAGTAGAAATCTTTTCAGTGACAAATCTGAAGTGATCAGTGAGAAAAATTTACGTGCGCAACAATAAGAATGCAGTGGGAATGTATCCACATCTGTTGGACGAATGTTATGAAAACAAACACTCCAAACCGACATTTCACATTAAGTCACGTCCAACGAAAATCTGTAAAGCAAGCATCTGTGTGTGGCGTGCTTACAATTATGTGTTATTTATATTTTAGGACCATTAATCTGTAAAAAAACGAACCACATGTTATAAGGAAAGTGTGTAAACCGTCTGAAGTTGAATCATAACGATTCGAAACCGGTAACTGTACCCTTTGAATAAAGGACCTGAAAATAAATTTGTGGCTGGTTGCTGTCCCAACACCAACATTTGTCTTCAAATAACAGCCACGGTCTCCAGCCATGTCATCATATGACAAAAGTGTATTAAGGGTTTAAATACTTACTTTTATTTATTGAAACAAGCTATTTAGTTACAAGCATTCTTGCAGACGAATTTACATCAAAGTTTATTATAGTTCCTTGGGAATCATGAAACGCGTTGATCGAAAAGTTGCAAGTCATAAGCTGTTCTCTGCTGATAATAGTATGTTGGGGGTATGTCATTAGGTTGTTGAGTAAAATAAATGTCGTAACGTAAGCTGTTGGTGGAGCGTAAGTAGCAAACTTTGCTGCTACAGGTGCATAATCTCCGTTTATATAGATCGTAATTTCTTGGGCAAACGCAAAAATTATCTCTGTTTAAGGTGAATTGCTGAATAAAAGTGTAGTTACCTCAGTCGTACATGACTTGTTTGTAATACATGTTTTTATATATTAGTGTTCATTTGCTTGCCCACAGTTATCGAAGTCGGAGGATATGAGGCGTGTAACGCATCTTTGTACGTACCTGTTTGCGTAACAAATCATAAACTGCTACCTACGCATTGTTATCAGTTGTCTTCACGTTAATATTTTCTGTGTGCACGGGAATTATCTCGTTATTTTCATGTACTATTCTCATTTTATAGCAAAAACAGATTCAAGTTATGTAGATTTTGATGTGTCGTTGATGGGTATTTGGACAAAATTTTGCATTTGTTTTCGGCATTCAATATACCGCAAAGTTTAGCAACGAGAAGCCAATAATGAGGAAAAAATATAGTTCTAAGAGAAAACCTACGTAACTCGCCGCGATTCAAAACTTTCGGGCAATATTTATCTTGACGAGTGAAGTTAATTTCAACAAGAAAAAAGAAAACTTTATGCAAAAGCTATAGTAACTAAAGTGATGTCGCATGACACTGAAAAAGTATGGTTTTTAATTGTTTTGTTTTTAGTCTACCCTTGCAATTTATTTATTTTTCCTACTGGCTACTGATTTCAGAACACAGTACCACCACAGGCCATCCTATGACCAAAATGGCCTGAGGATCGTACTGGTAACAAAACCGGTAGCCAGTAGGGAAAATAAACTGTTACTACGCACTAAAAGATGTACATTTTTGATATTGAATTGGTCACTGTCCAACCGACAGTATGTCTGAAATTTTCCGTGTTGCATTGTTGGCTGGGGACCCCAAGGAGTAGGCTTAGTAGCCTAGTCGAAAAAAAAAAAGTTTCATTTCTTTGCACACAACGGTCCCTTTCCGGGCAGATACGTGAGAAATATGTCTTATCTGTATGTGTTAAGTGTAGGTAAAAAGAAAGTCAAATTATGTGATTGGCTGGAAGATTTTGAAAGGCAGTTTCAGGAGCCTGATTAGAAAATGTGTTCTGTATCCTTCGCAACAGTAGGCATCTTTCCTTCGATAAGTGTGAGCATTGTGTGTTGTTTAAGTGTAACTGCTAAGTACAGATGACTGTAATGTGTGTGTGTATGGGGGGGGGGGGGGGGGAGAGGTTAGGAGTTTAACAGAGGACATTAGTGCAAAAATTGGCGACCAGGGATTTTACGCCACCGCCCCAACTGCGTGCAGCGTACTCGAACGACCATCCATTCAAGTATTGGTTGCGCCCGTCGGTGGTTAACTTCGGTGATCTGACGGGAAACGGTATAACCAGCACAAGACTTCCGTGCGTGTAACCAAGTGCTGTGGGGGTGTATTCTGTATATAGAGTGATGTTGCGCAATGACAATGAGAGAAAGCAGAGGGCGAAACCCTGTAAGCAGAATGATGATGATGATGATGATGATGATGATGATGTCCTCCTCGCCGTGTCCGGCGACAGCGACTCCGTCAGTCTTCTCTGTCCTTGTTGTGGTAGGTTCGGATGTGGCTCGCGAATCCGAATTTCGCTTTGAATATCCTGTTGCATGGAGCAGTGAAGTTGACCAGCAGAGTTGTAAGTATACGTGTAGACAGGCTTGAGCTGAGATTTTCGGAGCTCTCTTTTAGCATCCAGGTTCATTAGACGCTTTTGCTCGAATTGTTCGATGCTCTTATGTACAGTTGATCGCCACTCCGATCGGCGCAATGCTAGCTCCTCCTAACGGTTGCTTGGGATGCCACAGGTTTCAAGGTGGCGTTTAATGGTGTCTTTCTATCGCAGGTGTTGACCACCTTTCCTCCTCTTCGCGCTCGAGAGCTGCGAGTAGAACACCGCATTAGGTAGCCTACTGTCATCCATGCGTACTATGTGACCACTCCATCTCAGTTGATGTTTCATTATTAAAGCTTCAATACCAGCCAGTTTCACGCGGCGCAAAATCTCCGTGTTTGGGACACGGTCTTCCAATTTGATGCGCAGAATTGATCTCAGACATCGAAGATGAAATTTATCTAGCTTCTTAATGTCAGCTTTGTAACAGCACCAGGTTTCCGAGGCATAGAGTAAGGTGGATAATACTACTGCTTTGTAGACTGCAATTTTTGTTTGTAGTTTGAGATCATGTGATTTCCATACTCGGTCATTAAGCTTACCGAAGGCTGAGGCTGCGCTGGCTATACGCGCTGCGATTTCCGTTGTCAGGCTGTTATCACTTCTAATTTGGCTTCCCAGGTATTTGAAATTTGACACATTTTGTAAGGGTTTGTTATTTATCTCAATACTGGAGTCTTCTGCATTAAGACCTCTAAGTGGCTGTTTGAGAACTTGGGTCTTAGTGATGCTAATGGCTAAGCCAAATCTTCTGCTGGATGCATTTAGCAGATTTATGTAAGTCTGAAGAGTTTCGCAAGAATTAGCCATCATGCATACATCATCCGCGTAGAGAATCTCTAAGATGGATAGTTTGGTTACGCGACTTTTTGTTCTGAGGCGAGAGATGTTGAAGACACTTTTGTCTGTCCTTGTGTCGAGACTAATTTGATTACTACAGGCTTTGGTCGCGTCTCTCATAACAACTGCGAAGTAAAGTGAGAAGAGTGTGGGAGCCAGAACACAGCCTTATTTTACACCACATGTCACGGGAAACTGTTCTGAGAGCTTGTCCTCATGGCGGATTTTTGCCATCATGTTTTCATGAAACTGCCGAATCAAACTGACAATTTTGTCAGGGCACCCAGTTTTCTTTAGTATGATCCAGAGAGCTTCCCGTGGGACACGATCAAAAGGTTTTTCCAGGTCTACAAAGCACATGAACAAAGGCTGATGTTGCTCTAAGCTTTTCTCTTGCATTTGTTTGACAACAAATATGGCATCCACTGTGCCTCTGTTTGGGCGAAAGCCACACTGGGTCTCTGGTAGCAGTTTTTCTGCAAAGTGTGTTAACCGGGTGTTAATTATGTGGGCAAGGACTTTTCCCGCTGCTGAGAGAAGAGAAATGCCCCTGTGGGAGCTGCAGTCTGATATGTCACCCTTGCCTTTATAGATCTTGGAAATACAAGCATCTTTCCAGTCTTGTGGAATCATTTCATACTCCCAAATCCTTAAGATCAGAGCAAACAATGGTTTCTTGATGTTTGGCCCCCCATATTTATATAGCTCTGATGGCAAGTTATCTAATCCTGCTGTTTTGTCATTTTTCAGCTTAGACAGTGCTGAAATGAATTCATTGTAGGAAGGGGCATCCGCAAGTTGTTCCTCAACTGGCAGGTCTTCAACTGCTTCTATGTATGGAATATCGGTTGTCTGGTGGTCGGGATTAAGAACAGAAGCAGAATAGGAAGTATACAGAAAGAAAAGCAGAAGGCGGCTCCTTTGATTTGTATGAAGTGATGCATTGTTCTCGACGCGATGTTGAAACCGAGTAAATGCGAAACAGTAGCTGGTTATTATAACGGCTTGAAATAGGCGTTCTTACGAAATGGAAGTACTCCAACCGGCTAAATGAAAATTCTTACAAAATCCTTGCCGCGCGGGATTAGCCAAGCGGTCTAGGGCGCTGCAGTCATGGACTGTGCGGCTGGTCCCGGCGGAGGTTCGAGTCCTCCCTCGAGCATGGGTGTTTGTCCTTACGATAATTTAGGTTAAGTAGTGTGTAAGCTTAGGAACTGATGACCTTAGCAGTTAAGTCCCATAAGATTTCACACACATGTGAACAAAATCCTTTTACGAATCTTTAATGAAACATGTTGGTGATAAATCTCTAGAAGTTTATAAGCATTCATATTCGTTACTGTTCACTTGTGCAAACTGTGAACTACATCTATTTTTAGTATCAGATAACAATGAAGTTACTTTGTTTTGTAAATATCGGTTTTTCCTTTCTGACTTGGGACTTTGGACTTGGAGCAGATAAACCAGTGAGCCGTATTAAAGTTAGCTTTGAAAAGCACGCCACAGCGCGTAGCGTGAAGCAGTCGCCATCCGTTTTCTGGAGGTATTGCCGTTGTCGCAATTGAAGGCTTCGGTGTCTCCCTCTAGCGGGAAAGGGGAAAAGTGGGCTGTTTGCGTGGGTTTAAGAAGTGGCTGTGTGGGCTCTCGTGGAGAGTTGGCAGTCGGGGCAGCAAGAAGCGACTTCTCTGCCGGTGCTAGGGGGACAGCACCGGCGTCAACTGCTCGTCGAGGAATCTTCCTGGGTCCGCGGGGGGCCTAATCTGCAGTGCGGCCGTATTCGGTCGACCGGTGAGGAGGTTCTGGAAATCGGCCCGCCTTCCTGCGTCCGTGGAAACGGCTGGCAACGGGTGCCTCGGCAGAGCATTTCGAGATGCTGCGTTGGTTCAGTCCTGGAAGTCGTAACGCACCAGAAGTTGAGTATTCATTGTTAACAGATTTTATGAAGTTAAATTGAATTAAATTTACTTACTCTTGTTAATTGTACCAGCCGTATTTTTTTTCGGAGGGGGGGGGGGTTTCTCGCCATTCATTCTCGTCTGCCCACCAGCGGGAAGGTGGTAATATTAAAAAGGGTAGTCCGTTTGTCCCCTTTTGAGGACGAAAGGGGAGGATCCAGAGTAAATCTGTGTTTCGGATTGCTTCTTTCACCTCCCAGCTTACCTACGGGTTTATTCGACTGTTAGCCTCTGCCATGTCCGTGAAAGTCTAAGGCACCAATGGCTGTACTGTTTAAAATGCAAGGCACTAAGATCTGATCCATTCTCTCGCCTGCCATAACTAGTATTACTAGACTCACGTGTAAAAGGTACTCTAAGAAAGAAGAAAAATTTCTTTTGCCTCGTGGTAAGAACTAGTCAATTGCGTAACGAATTCCTGCTCATCTGGAAGCTGCAAGTTACGTAAATTTTTTTATGTATATTTGGCTACAATCAAGCAAGGTTAATGTACGCTGTTGTGGACTTCTTGTAGTGTTTCTAGTCAGCAAAAACTGTTGTGTGTTTTTCCAATTCAATACCTTTTGAGGTTTTTACTCAATGTGCTTATGCGTTTAATACAGGTAGTTGGTTACTAGTGTGTTTTCTTGTCATCCAAAAGTTTGCCATTTCATTACGGTTAGAAATTGTTGCCTTGAAAGGAGAATGTTGTAAAAGTTCTGAAGTCCTACCTGGCGGGCGTGTGTGTTGCCGTAAGTTGACTGGCAGAAGTTTGTAAAGTTTGTTTTTTATATATTTTGAAAATGTTAATGTTATTAACTGTGAATGTCCCCCCGTATGCCTGACTCATGCGTTTTGGTTTTTCTATTTTGAGAACTTTTGTAAACAGGATTGTCTTTATATGTTGCAGACAAGATAGATTCTGCGCCATTTAATGAATGGAGTGAAATTCACCTGTAATTTAACTGACCTTGAAATATTATACAGTGTCGCGTTGTATACGTTAAATTGCTTGCCTGTACTTGCTGTTACTGGCGTGAAATTTTTTTATAATAATTTAAAAGTCCTTTCCTTTCGTTAATTGTGACTTATTTGTTAAATGATTGTTGTTTTTTTAATACCGTAACGTCTTGCACCAAATTTGAGTAAATAGTGTTACCGAAAATCGTGTATAACTTCACCAGTTATTCCTTGGCACCTACTTCCACTTTACATTTTGTGTACTGATTGATTAATAACCTTTGGTGAACCAGTAGTAATTTTACGGCTCAACCAGCTTCACTTCCAACAGAGACAGCTGTTATGGACACTGTTTGCAGAAGTTTCAGTGTTTGTATCAAAGCTGAAACGTTTGTTCATGTTGACAACCCGAAAGTAACTTGTAAGTATTACTTATTTGCATGTATGGATGAATAGTTATTAATGACGATTGACAGCTTTTCGAAATTAATCCAAAAGAAACTTGTGTGCGGACAGCCGAAGTGGTTAAGACGATCTCTCGCGAAAAGCAGGAAACGTTGATTTGAATTCTGGTCTGGCATAAATTTTCACATGTCACCAGTGGGTAGTATATCTGTACCTAACACAGCTGATGCCAAGATATGCGTAGTCAGCGAATTTATCAGTCGGCCTTTGATTGAGGAGCGGTAGGGTACATCCCGGCAGCTTCGTGTCGTGTTTCCGAATCTGTTAATGTTTTTGCCGGCCGCGGTGGTCTAGCGGTTCTGGCGCTGCAGTCCGGAACCGCGGGACTGCTACAGTCGCAGGTTCGAATCCTGCCTCGGGCATGGGTGTGTGTGATGTCCTTAGGTTAGTTAGGTTTAAGTAGTTCTAAGTTCTAGGGGACTTATGACCTAAGATGTTGAGTCCCATAGTGCTCAGAGCCATTAGAACCATTTTTTTTTTGTTAATGTTTGCCGCGTCGAGTATCATAGCTAACTTCCTGACATCCCATAGCGCTTTTTAATAGAGAACAAACATTGTATTTACCTTAATAGTCATAATATATATAGCAGTTCATAACATCCATTCTTACAAATATCAAAACTCCGCCATTTCTCTCCCCACATCCACCACTGCTGGCGGCTCACCTCCAACTGCGCAACGCTACGCGCTGTTCACATCCAGCTGCCGCTGCCCAACACTACAATGGCAGACAACAATGCAAAGTAGCCACAGACTGCACACAGCACAGCCAGTGATTTTCATACAGAGCGCTACGTAACGTTGCCAATAAGAAAACATAAACAGCCTACTTACACTTTACGAGGTGCGACAGGTCCTCATTGAGCTGCGTCGCCCTGTACCTTCATATCTCACAATGACAGGTTGCCAGACGATAATTACCTACGACGGTTAACCGAGGACCTGATCCGCATCTGGACCAGGTGGCCATTACGTACGGAATGACTTACGCCGTCGGTGTTCCTAAAGGATGGGCTAAAAACGGTTAGCGGTGGCGCGTCTGTTGCTGTCAGAAGTAATTTATCTTGTCGCGAAATTGAAGTAGATACTTCCTGTGAGTTAGTATGGGCAGAAGTCATTGTTGGCAACCGGAATAAAATAATAATCGGATCCTTTTACCGTCCTCCCAATTCAGATGATACAGTTGCTGAAAAGTTCAAAGAAAACTTGAGTTTGATTTCAAACACGTAACCGACTCATACGATAACAGTTGGTGGTGACTTTAATTTACACTCGATAAGTTGACGAAAATACATGTTTAATTCCGGAGGTACGCATTGTAATCATCAAATTCTCGAAAAATAATCGAAAATTATCCCTATTCAAAAAAGCAGATAAAAATTCACTTGGTGCCTTCCTAAGAGACAATTCCCACTCATTCCAAATTAATAATATAACTGTAGACCAAATGAGGCTAAAGTTCAAAGAAATTGTATTGGCATCAATTGAGAGATTTATACAAAATAAATTAACAAAGGACGGAGCTGATCCTCTTTGGTACACAAAACAGGTTAGAAGACTGTTGCAGAAACAACGAAACAAACATGCCAAATTTAAACAGACGCAAAATCCCCAACCTTGGCGATCTTTTACAAAACCTCGAAATTTAATGCACACTTCAATGCGAGATGCCTATAACAGTTTCCACAACGAAACTTTGTCTCGAAACCTGGCAGAAAATCCCAAGTCGTATGTGAAGTATGTTAGCGGCAAGAAACAATCAATGCCTGCGATAATAATGGAGTTACTATCGAAGACAGTGCTGCCAAAGCAGAGTTACTAAACACAGCCTTCCGATATGCCTTCACAGAAGAAGACGAAGTAAATATTCCAAATTCGAATCGTGAACAGCTGCCAACATGACTAACGTACAAGTAAATATCCTCGGGGTAGTGAAACAACTTAAATCACTTAAAAAAGGTTAGTCTTCTGGTACAGACTGTATACCAATTAGGTTCCTTTCAGAGTATGCTGATGCATTAACTCCATACTTAACTACCATATACAACCGGTGGCTTGACGAAAGATCCGCTCCCAAAGACTGGGAAGTTTCACAGGTCACAACAATATTCAAGAAAGGTAGCAGGAGCAATCCACTAAATTACAGGCCCATATCGTTAACGTCGAAATGCAGCAGGATTTTAGAACATATATTGTGTTCGAACATTATGAATTACCTCGAAGTAAACGGTCTATTGACACACAGTCAACATGGGTATAGAAAACATCGTTCCTGTGAAACACAACTAACTCTTTATTCACATGAAGTGCTGAGTGCTATTGACAAGGGATTTCAAATCGATTCCGAAAGGCTTTTGACACTGTACCACACAAGTGGCTCGTAGTGAAATTGCGATCTTATGGAATATTGTCTGAGTTATGTGACTGGATTTGCGATTTCCTGTCAGAGAGGTCACAGTCCGTAGTAATTGACGGAAAGTCAAACAATCTAAACAAGAACCCTAAAAAGTTTTGGTCATATGTAAAATCGGTAAGCGGATCTAAATCCCCTATTCAGTCACTCGTTGACCACGATGGCACCGAAACAGAGGACGACCGAAGAAAGGCAGAAATACTGAATTCAGTGTTCCGAAACTGTTTCACTGCGGAAAATCGTAACACGGTCCCTGACTTCAGCCGTCGCACGGACGCCAAAATGGAAAATATTGAAATAAACGATATCGGAATTGAAAAACAACTGCTATCACTTAGTAGCGGAAAAGCATCCGGACCAGACGAGATACCCTTAAGATTCTACAGTGATTATGCTAAAGAACTTGCCCCCTTTCTATCAGCAATTTATCGTAGATCGCTGGAAGAACGTAAAGTACCTAGCGACTGGAAGAAGGCGCAGGTCGTTCCCATTTTCAAGAAGGGTCATAAATCAGATGCGAATAATTATAGGCCTATTTCGCTTACGTCAATCTGTTGTAGAATAATGGAACATGTTTTGTGTTCTCGTATTATGACGTTCTTAGATAATACAAATCTCCTTCATCATAACCAACATGGATTCCGCAAACAGAGATCATGTGAAACTCAGCTCGCCCTATTTGCCCAAGAAATTCACAGTGCCGTAGACACTGGCGAGCAGATTGATGCCGTATTCCTGGACTTCAGGAAGGCATTTGATACGGTTCCGCACTTACGTTTAGTGAAAAAAATACGAGCTTACGGAATATCGGACCAGGTTTGTGATTGGATTCAGGATTTCCTAGAAGAAAGAACACAACATGTCATTCTTAACGGTTCAAAATCTGCAGATGTAGAGGTAATTTCGGGAGTACCGCAAGGAAGCGTGATAGGACCTTTATTGTTTACAATATACATAAATGACTTAGTTGACAACATCGGTAGCTCCGTGAGGCTATTTGCAGATGACACGGTTGTCTACAAGAAAGTAGCAACATCAGAAGACTCGTACGTACTCCAGGAAGACCTGCAGAGGATTAATGCATGGTGCGACAGCTGGCAGCTTTCCCTAAACGTAGATAAATGTAATATAATGCGCATACATAGGGGCAGAAATCCATTCCAGTACGATTATGCCATAGGTGGTAAATCATTGGAAGCGGTAACGACCGTAAAATACTTAGGAGTTACTATCCGGAGCGATCTGAAGTGGAATGATCACATAAAACAAATAGTGGGAAAAGCAGGCGCCAGGTTGAGATTCATAGGAAGAATTCTAAGAAAATGTGACTCATCGACGAAAGAAGTAGCTTACAAAACGCTTGTTCGTCCGATACTTGAGTATTGCTCATCAGTATGGGACCCTTACCAGGTTGGATTAATAGAAGAGATAGACATGATCCAGCGAAAAGCAGCGCGATTCGTCATGGGGACATTTAGTCAGCGCGAGAGCGTTACGGAGATGCTGAACAAGCTCCAGTGGCGGACACTTCAAGAAAGGCGTTACGCAATACGGAGAGGTTTATTATCGAAATTACGAGAGAGCACATTCCGGGAAGTGATGGGCAACATATTACTACCGCCCACATATATCTCGCGTAATGATCACAACGAAAAGATCCGAGAAATTAGAGCAAATACGGAGACTTACAAGCAGTCGTTCTTCCCACGCACAATTCGTGAATGGAACAGGGAAGGGGGGATCAGATAGTGGTACAATAAGTACCCTCCGCCACACACCGTAAGGTGGCTCGCGGAGTATAGATGTAGATGTAGATGTAAAACAGGAGTGATTTCAGGCGTTCCCAAAGGTAGTGTTATAGGCCCTTTGCTGTTCCTTATCTATATAAACGATTCTGGAAACAATCTGAGCAACCGTCTTCGGTTGTTTGCAGATAACGCTGTCGTTTATCGACTAAAAAAACTCAACAGGAGATCGAAACAAACTTCTAAACGATTCAGAAAAGATATCTGAATGGTGCGAAAAGTGGGAGTTGACCCTAAATAACGAGAAGTGTGAGGTCATCCTCAGGAGTTCTAAAAGGAACTCGTTAAACATCGCTTACACGATAAATTAGTCTAATCCAAAAGCTGTAAATTCAACTAAATATCTAGCTATTACAATTACAAACAACTTAAATTGGAAGAAACGGATAGAGAATGCGTTTTATTAGCAGGACACTTAGAAAATGTAAGAGATCTACTAAGGAGACTGCCTACACTACGCTTCTCCGTCCTCTTTTAGAATACTGCTGCGCGGCGTGGGATCCTCACCAGATAGGACTGACGGAGTACATCGAAAAAGTTCAAAGAAGGGCAGCACGTTTTGTATTATAGTGAAATGTGGGAGAGAGTGTCACAGAAATGATACAGGATTTGGGCTCGAAATCGTAAAAAGAAAGGCGTTTTTCGTTGCGACGCAATCTTCTCACGAAATTCCTATCACCAACTTTCTCCTCGAAATGCGAAAATATTTAGTTGACACCGACCTACATAGGGAGGAACGATCACCACGATAAAATAAGGGAAACAACAGCTCGTACGGAAAGATAAAGGTGTTCATTCTTTCCGCGCGCTATACGAGATTGGAATAATGGAGAATTGTGAAGGTGGTTCGATGAACCCTCAGCTAGGCACTTGAATGTGATTTGCAGAGTATCCATGTAAATGTAGATGACGAACGGACTGGACCATTGGTAGTGGCCCAAGCCGATTACGTATGTTGCGGCGACGAGTTGTAATGCGCCAGTTGGTACAAGCCTTGGAGACTCCTGCAACACTTCCTGAGGAGCCCCAGAGTCTTCTAGCGCCGATACCTCTGCTGCCCTGTCGCAGAGCCCAGCTGGCACACATACATCGCAGCAGCAACAAGACAACATTGCGGTAGCAGTTGAAGAACAAGACGCCGCATACATCCCCAGCCCTGCGACCCACACAGACGCCTGATAGCATAAACAGAAATCGCCGAAACGGCGTAAGGAACGGCCCATAACGATCGAAGCAATAGACAAACCCGAGGAAGCGACGATGGATGATGAGGTGCGTCAGCCGATATACCGGTCGTATTCGGCCGACGCTAACGTGTCACATGGTTCGATTTCTTCCCCCACTACCGGCGAGACCACGCATTGTGGGGATGCAGGTGATCACCGAAGCCCCGTCCCCGTGGATGCCTCCTCGACTGTGTCTGTCTCTCTCGAGATCCAGTTGAGCCGCGCGCGGCTCGCGGTCATGCCGTTTATTGCTCCTTATCTTGTTTTTATTGTTCTGTCGCCCCTTTCTTATTCAATTTTTGGCGTCCCTAAGTTGCTGGTTTGATTTCCCGCGAGTGGCAGCAGCAGAAGCGCTTATCGATAAGTGCACTGTCGTACTATCTCTGGAGCGACCGTTATTAGGCCCGGGTGGTTGTGTGTCTGCAGTAGAGATGGGCAAAACTGTTCTTTTCAGAGATCGGATCAGAACTGTTCACTCCCTGAAATGAATTAGCTCTTTTTCATGACTCACCACTCATTTACAATAGAAAATAAATGGAAGGCACATTGCCCTTTAAACTTGGTTTATTCCAGTACTATACCTGTATTTTGATCTTATTTGATCCTATTTTGAAGTAACACAGATAATGAGTAAGAATTTTGTATTGTTTATTGAAATTTCCATGATATGACAAAGTTTTTGATTATTGATTTATTTTGCACTATCGTGTTTTTTTGGGTGATCGGAAAATGTTGTAACTTGAGATTTACATTAACAATATATTTGGCTATAATGTATTAAAATTTCATTAACCTCATACAAATACATCACAAGCCATATATTTTTAAAGTGAACGTTTCCTTCTGAAGACGCCTAAAATCGCAAAATCCGTACCAGAATAAGAAAAAAAATATAAATTTGACTGTAAAACGAAAGTGCTGCATATAGCCTTAGGCAGAATAAAACATGGAAAATATTGGTGTATCACATTTTGCGATACGTTTATCGGTTCGCTCGTAATTAAAGCGTAAATTCGAGTGTCCATAATAAAAATCCTATAGTAAGAGGAGTCGTCAGGAACCTAATCTGATCAGTTTAAACAAATAAAAATAAAATAAAAACAAATGAGGTACACATAACATAATAATGTAATATACATAGCGGTATTACTACGAAGAACAATATCCAGTAGAGACGAACTCCGATGCAGAAGCACTGAGTCGAGCAGGTCGAGCCGCGAGCTGTATTACTGCATGAGCTAAGACCGCAGAGACCAGAGGTGGGCGAGTTCCGAGGGTGGGGGGAGCGGTGAACTCAACTGCTCTGAGACAAATCATCCGTTCCCTTGCGAGCAGGTTGTTGCAAGTAGTTCCTATGTTATCCACTAGGTGGCTCTCTGTCCTGTTGCTCGCATCAACTGCCCAGAGAGCAGGACGTGCGACTGAAACGATCGCCGACAGAGTGCGATGCGAAGTTAAGCTGCGCCAGACACTGCACGCGGCAGACGACGCACAGAGATGGCACGGCATATGTGAAACACAAAATCCAATGGGGCACTGCACGATGCAGGCAGCCAAGGTAGAAGCAGGGCAGAGGCTGGCGCTGGCTGTGTTGTGTGGCGTGCACTGTGCTGTGACCAGCAGAGGCGCTGCTGATATGCTCCGTCTCTCTCTCTCTCTCTCTCTCTCTCTCTCTCTCTCTCTGCCGTGGTGGGAAACGTTTGGAGCTACCGTTCTTTTTTTCTGAATCACTGATTGTTCACTCCTTTGAAAGATTCAACTCTATGAATTAGTTCAAGAGCGGATCCCCCATCTCTAGTCTGGAGTAGAGTCGGGGTATGGAGTGCCAGTGAGGAGCGGACAGCCATTACTTGTCGAGCGCTGGCCACACACATGAACTGTCTGATGGAAGGAGATTGGAGCGGGAACGACCGCTGGTTGGTCGTTCGGTTGGTAGTCTCATTGGTGACGTGTATTTGGTCTTTTGACCGTTCCTGGACCTCGTCAATTGGTCATCTTGCCGGACGTAGGTCGGTTCCTTCCTCTTGCAGAGATGTCATCGCTGATGGGCAAGAGTTACCTCTGCATGGATGGGTCTGAGCCAGTGTGCCCGGGTCACCGTATCTCCGAGTTGCGAACGGACATCGAGTTGAGTCAGGTTGGAGCTGCAGTGAGCATCGGACGGCCAAGACTCGCCCGACTGTTGCTGACACACATGATTTGAGTGCGGACGACCTTGGTTGGTCGTTCGGTCGGCCGTCTCAGAGGACGACGTGTGTTGGATCGCCGACTGCTTATGGAAACTTATGTATGTCGGCTTGTCGTTTCTACTTGTTGTTCCACAGTGATTGGCTGTAGGATTGTCGGAGTTCTTGGTGCAGGTGTTTACATGGAACTGTGTGTAGCTTCTGTGATTTCCACTGAGCAGTTATGAACGCTGTCTGCATACTGGGGTAGGCAGTCGGTCGATTGCGACAGAGCAGCGAGAAAGTCTCTGCAGTGTGTTTTCAGGCTGGGGAGAGCTGCGAAGTTCGCCGCCCACCGAACCTGGATACTGGAGTTGAGTAATCAGTTAACCTGTTATGAAACCTCAACTGCTGTGACATCTCTTCTTTCGTTGCTGGTTGTTGCTTCCTGGGCCATTCCTGCAAGCAGCGACGTATGGTGTGCTGGAGTCGGTAAATTTTGCAACCGTCTTCCTGTGTGGTGTTTAACTATTGGAAAGATTGTAACTTATTAGTGAAGTGCACCAGCGGTATGTTCTGCCTTGTGGCCGTTAACATTCCGGTTACCTGCCCTCGTCGTAGCGTAGTTTTCCAGCAGTGTGTTTTCCTCGCCATGTTGACGCTCTCCGGCACAGCGTGTAGTTCGACATCTTGATGTGATTCTCCCTTTTCGTAGTTATTGTGCCTTGACTGTGGATGCCAATTATCAAGACGTAGTGCTGCTACGATCTTCGACCTCGCTTATATTTTAGGTTGTCGTGCCGCTGGTTGAGTGGAAGGGAACTGATTAGGCTGTTGGTTGGTTCTTCAGCCGTCCTTATGTCGTGCTCCCACTCGATTATTTAGTGCTACGCTTGGCTGCCTGTCTCACCTAACCTATTGTTAGAGTTTCTTTCTCAGGCCTACCCTTGGAACACTGCTGAGCACCATTGTTCTGTTGTTTAGGATTGTGATTTTCTTTAGTCTCAAGTACTGTGCGAGGCCTTCAGCTGTGTATTAATTTAGTCTGCTTTAATGTTCTGTATATGGCTTTCGGCCGAACCTTATGCGAAATATTTTAAGATACGGCCTTCAGCCGTATTGTTTCTGAATTCTTTTGAGCGGATGTGTGATTAAGTGTATTTAGCAAATACAGTTTGTACGTTTGTGCAAGTAGGAGCAACTGATTTGGGCCCTTTTCCACAACCTGATCCGTCCTATCCTGCGATACCGGATTTCAACTGTGTTATCGACCTCCCTGGAAGACTGAGCGCACGAGATGCAGATTCAGGATGTGTTTCAGGTCCTGGAGGATGCATCGATGCCGCTTGCCGCGTCCACATTGAGGGCGACAGACGCCTAGGCCGGTGTGACCTACACCCAGCGCTTCCTATCTTTTCGCTCTGAAGACGCTCCAGACCGTTAATACTGTTCACCTTTAATACCAAGAACAATCCCCCTAGATTTGACGGAACATGCATGCCACCTGGCCACGATCAATGTTAACGGCATTATTTCTGCTCTCTGAACCCTTTTTTTTCAGGATACATCACAAGCTATGGATCTGCATGTTGTTTTCCTTCAAGAAGTCCGACCAGGACTGTGTCTCAGTATCTACGGATATGACGCCTACGGCCTGCCTTCAGATGTGGGCAGAGTAGGCACGGCTATTCTGTTCAGGTAAAGGATTTTGGCAACTGAAGTGTCCTATCAAATGTTTTTTATTCCTGTGTTTGAGCACAATATAAAATCCTTCGACGACATTTTGATCAAAGACTGGAATAAAAAAAAACATTTGACAGTACCTGTATCACTGTTTGTATTCGCGACTATGTCGCAGTTTGTGAAGTATCCTATTTACGGTCGGCCCGTGTGTTCGCACTTACGGTTGGTGAACCTGTACGCTCCTTCCGGAACCGACCGACGGAGAGAACGCTGCACCTTTTATGCCGAAAACCCAGCATTGCTCTTTCAGAGCAATGCCGACCATTTGCTAGCACACTAAGATTTCAGTTGGGTGCTTAGACCATCCGTCCCGATGCCGCCCTATACAACATGCCCGGCACTTCAGGCGCTTAGCTGTGTTGGACACACAGATCATACCACACGGCGATCGATGGGAATAACTAATTTACTAGCCATTCCGCGAGCCGTTTGGATAGAGTTTACGTCACACGGGGGCTGTGATCGGCGGTTGTCGCCGCTGAGATGTGGCCGACAGCGTTCGCGGACCACCTAGCGTATGTGTTGAAACGTCCCCTTTTGAACAATTATACAAGACTGTGCTTAAACTGACACACAATATTTTTTTGCGCAACGCAATCTGACTTTCAGAAATCCCTACAAAGGAATGGCCCTGACTAACATTAACCTGTACCTTTCACAAATCACTTACCTCACCAAAAATCTTCGTTACTCGAACTACTGCAATACAGCGAGCGCCACTACTGCCAGCTAAATAAAAGATTCAAACTACGGAAGGCACTAACTACTGATAGGCATAGTTAGCAAATGAAAGAGTTTAATAGAGAACAAACAATGTATTTACCTTAATAATCATAATATATATGCCATCCAGTCTTACAAATTTCAAGTCTCCGCCATTTCTCTCCCCACATCTACCACTGCTGGCGGCTCACCTCCAACTGCGCGCTGTTCACATCCAGCTGCCCAACACTATAATGGCCGACAACAATGCAAACTGGCCACAGACTGCACACAGCACAGCCAGTAATTTTCATACAGAGCGATACGTGGCGTTACCAATATAAAAACCTGAACAGCCTACTTACAGTATGTACTCTCATCCTCCCTCGTCTGAGGCACGAGGGGTCCGTGGCCTTTCAGTGTGGTCTTTGTTGACGCGAAGTTGAGTCCACTTGGAGCAGATGCCAACGGCGTTTATCCCTGTACCGTTCCACACTATAGTGGTGGTTATGGTCTGTCAAACCCGTCTTGTGCCGAAAATTAGCCAACCACTGATTTCCGCAACCACTGATTTCTACTACACGGCGCTCCACGAACCGGCTGTGCTACCGCTTCGCCGCAACGACAATCGGCAGAACATCACATCAAGGCACACGCGCTACGTAACATCGCGACACGACTCGCAGGTGTGAGGGCGCGGGAGAAGACAACTGATGATTTCAGTCAAGAAGCCGGCCGTTGTGGCCGTGCGGTTCTAAGCGCGTCAGTTTGGAACCGCGTGACCGCTACGGTCGCAGGTTCCAATCCTGCCTCGGGCATGGATGTGTGTGATGTCCTTAGGTTAGTTAGGTTTAAGTAGTTCTAAGTTCTAGGGGACTGATGACCTCAGTAGTTAAGTCCCATAGTGCTCAGAGCCATTTTTCAGTCAAGAACGACTTTCCCTCCACCATGTCATTAAAGACAGGAGACGACGCAAGAGGCAGTTCATTACGGATGTCAAGGAGTATGGAAGACGCGCCGAAACACAAATGGGTATCCTCCGAGCGTTCACACGGCCACATACACTTCGCGACCGAGATTACAACATGGACGTTGGAGTCATGAAGTCCTATTCGACCTATCCGTCTCTCGAAATCCACTAGATGATGCTACGCTCTTGTCGGACGTGACTATGGAAGAACTAAGACAAGCTATACAGCGCGGTGCTGCCAAAAAGACAGCAGGACCTGACGGAATTCCTCTCGAATTTTACAAACGGTTTCTTGATCTTATGGGCCCTTGATCTTATGGTTCAGGCTGAGCCCCGCTTTTCAGGTACCATTGAATTCGCTGAGGCGCTCTTGATTCTGGTGCCCGAACCCGGTGGAGGCCACCGCCCGCTTGATTTTCGCCAACTGACAACGCTAAACACAAACTGTTGATATGCATCTTCCTTGAGAGGCACAAAAGTACGGTAATGGCGGCCCTTCAAACGGATCAGACCTGCCTCGGAGGCAATGTTGTGCAGTTATGGAACACATCGGTATCGCACGTGTAACGGCATCTGTTGTGTTTCGTTTGATCCATGGCGCAGTCACGGGGATTATGGCAAGCTCTTCACAGACTATGGCGACGCTAGGAGAGACTTAACCTCCGCCCGTGATCTTTCGATGTGGCGCGTAGGCCGATGATATGATGTTCTTGTCACGGACGGGTGAAGAAGTCGCTTCCTGGTTCCAACAGTATGGGACGGTGGGCAGTGTGATTAACTTGCGGAAACCACGCTACGTGGAGATGGGACAAGGGAAACCTGCGGAACTGGATGCAGCCCTGACTACGTCCCAATGATCAAGTGTTTCGGGATATCGTTCCATCGACTTATACAACATATGGCGGCGTTTACGTATCGTAAGGTCTTACAAAAAATCCGAACATCTTATGCAATATTATGCAACGAGCTTGGTACGTCAATGTGTACATGGCTTCTCGACTTAACCATTACACCCATGTATTACCGGTGACAGACACGATTGCTTTCAGGATAGGGGCAGTGTTTGGAATCATGGTGAATGCTGGTGCAGTTTTTAGTGGTGCTGTTTTTAGTGGTGCAGTTTTTAACGTCTGGCTTGTTACTCTTACTTTACTGTTCCACAAAGGAGGTTTTAAATCGACTCACATCATGCGCAGAGTGCTGGCATTGTACCTTCGCTCAATGCGGCGACTCTGGCTTTCACCAGCAGACAGACTTACTGGCAGCCTGACAGCAGAGACGGCCCAAACACATTTATCGCCCTCGCTATCTCATATTAGGGCGCTTTTCGTGGAATGTTGTGAGCTATATGGCAGACAAAGATTTATTGTAGTGTCCTCCAACGACGAAATCCAGCTAATGACGTTGTAAGACGACTGGACGCTGGTTTTACAAGCCATACTTGCCCCCTTCCTGCTCATTCTTGTGCGATCAACGTGGTATGTTGTATTTTAAATACCTTTCTTCACATTCCTGTGTCTTGCTTTCTTCTCTTCCATCGTTTGTGATTAACATGTTGTTACGGTATCAGAAGCCAGACGTGGCGTATTGACACCAAATGTAGTGGGTGGGTGCCAGGAGTTGCCGTATTAAAAATCGACGAGAACGTTCCAAATGATTTATTCGTTTGCACTACAGAGCTTCGTTCACCTCGATCCGTGTCACAGGCCCTGCAATGCTGAGGAAGTCCCCCCCCCCCCCCCCCCCCCCCCAGTGGCCTGTGCAACGCAACACTGTGTCATGCTGGCCTTGTTCGCCAGCTGTAGAGTTTCGATTACGTTAGGATGGCTGCGGCAGCAGCCGACTCGGCGGCCAGTGTTGACTTCACGCTGCTCCGCCGGGAGCCGCAGGTCGGCCTCGCTGCGGTTTCTTCCTCGGCTGGTGTAGATGGGAACGCGGCGGCAATGACCGGCCCCGTTCCGGCGTCCGAGCCTGCGGCCCTCGCCTCGTAAGTCTCCGGCGTGTGCCGGGAGACGAGACGACTGCCCGCGGTAGCGACCCAAAGAATGGCCCGCCCTGGCTGGCTGCGGATCCCGCGTTGACCTCAGAGGGTCGAACCAACGACCCGCCGTCGACTGGGACACAGTCGCCCCATCTGTTGCTGCGTGTAGCCCGGCAGTGTGACATGCGCCGCCGTCCAGGAGAGCTGCCAAACTTGAATGCATCTCGTTAGGAAACAACACCTATTTATACACGGCTTCGCGGCTCTATTTCGCTAACGCATCGCTCCGGTCACATACACCTCACACCCCGGTTGCGCCAGTGGGCCCCTTCTGCCTATAGCAGGGCTTCACAACGTACGTGCTCGCAGAGCAAGCTGTGAGCAGCAAGGCGCGAGCACGGAGCAGCGCGAGCACGCTACCCCCACTACCGGACCAGAGCGGAGGGTGGGGAGAGTCACGTGGGGCACACAACAGCTGCCGCCAGTCAATGTAAATCCGCGGCCACCTGCAGGGATATCACTCACGAATTATTACTGCGACAAATGAAACAAATAAAGGAGAATGTACACATGCCACATAATTTTATTAGCTTAGTGTATGCCTCTATATTCCCATTAATTTGTGAACTGTTACACAATAAAAGGTGTCACTGAAGTGTGGGATTCTTGGTTATCTTGTACTTTTTGCCCTTTACAATTGCTTCTATGTTCGGAGCAATTGTTCTTGTGCATTTTAGGAGCAGCGTGCAGTTTAAATTTCGATCAGACAATGCGTTTCTCAGGCGCGTCTTGTTACATTTCATTGCAGAAAACAATTTTTCACAAACATACGTGGAACCGAACATTGATATTATTGTAGCCGCCAGTTTGTGCAATCGAGGAAATCTGTCCTGAGGGAAGTGTGTGTAGAATTCCAAAACGTTTTTCTTGTTCTGAAATTTGTCTCTGTATTCTCTGTCACACTGCAGGTCAATAATTTCTTGCTGCAGCTCAGGACGAATCTCTTAAATATTCTCTGAATATGGAGAGAACAGGTCAAAATCACTGTCTGGTGCTGTCAGATCTTGAAAGCGCTGATCAACTAAACTATGTGAATAACGTTCACAGTCTTTGTGAACATCTTGCATGGATGATAATTTAGGAAAATGAGCTAGGTTTCCTGTTTCCAGCTGACTCACCCAAAGTGTCAATTTCATTTTAAAAGCTCGTATTCGATCTGTGAAATGAGTAATTAGCAGATCTTTACCTTGTCGTAAAATGTTCAAAGCATTCAGACGGCTAGTTAAATATGCTAAGAACGCGAGATCACATTCAAAACGTGCGCGCGCATTTCCCCTCCCTCCCCTCCCTCCCCTCCCTCCCTTCCCCGCGACCTTGCACCTGCTCGCGAGCACGTGCCTGAGCAGACGTGAGTACTCGCGCTCAAAACCGGCCAGTTGTTAAGCCCTGGCCTATAGCTTGCGACGTGCGAACCACTGCATTTACACTTTTCAATGGTTCTATGGCCCCTGTGGCCTCCATTCCACTTAGCAACCGCTGGTCAGTGTAACTTACTGCAATCTGGCCCGCACCTGGCTGTAACTTGTTTGCTCCGAAATATTAAACCAAAACTAACTTCCCTATCTTAAAATGTGGTGCCGCTACACTGTAATCGCTTTTCACTCCTCTTGTTTTCTACAGCTCTGACCCTAGTTGTTTTTAAACCCTAAAACAAAACGAAACAAGCTAACGAGATATATCCGACCTGAGGAAGGCTCCACGCTATTCACTTAACTGACCATCCCATGTGCCCCTGTAGAGTGACAATAGACATAGACGAACACAGATTGAACTGAGGCCGGCACTTGAATGCTGGAAACTGATCCTCCAGATATTGGCTTCCCTCCCACGCCGCCCCTTTGTTTCAGTTGTGCTTATGGTGCTCTTTGATCCCAGTGCCGTCTGTTTCCCGATCACCCGGTTGAATGCAGTCACTTGCATAAAGGGAACGGCTATACATTACCTGTAGCCCTACGGCGAAAACGAAGTCCTGGATTGTGGCAATACATGATGAACGAATCATGGTCTCAACAAACAGAGCGCAATACTAGAATCTTTTTGTTAACTATTTGGGGTCGGCGTTCATGGACCCACCGTTCAGCTGGTGTGCACTGAGAAGAAGTCGAAATGCAGATGTGATGTTCCCACGATCCCCATACTATAACAGAAACAGTCTCCGACTGTGTGCAGTAGGCCCGGACACCCCAATGGTTGACGCTTGGTGATGACCGTTGAAATGACGATCACCTGTTACTGGCAGCCCCCTTCTGTAAGGTGTTCCCAGGGCAAGAAGGCTCTTTTAGTTCATATTATGTCATAATTTTTGCATATGGCTAAGAATAAGAAAAATAATGAAAAAGATAAACAAAAAAACTGAAGATTTCAAAATACCCAAAATATATAACGCAGTCACCAAAAAAGAAAGAAAAGAACCCAAAAAATGGTAAGACAACCACTCACGATAAGAAAAAAGGCTCTGAGCACTATGGGACTTAACATCCTAGGTCATCAGTAGCCTATAAGATAGAACTACTTAAACCTAACTAACCTAAGGGCATCACACACATCCATGCCAGAGGCAGGATTCGAACCGGCGGCCATAGCGGTCGCGCGGGTCTAGACTGAAGCGCGTAGAACCGCTCGGCCACACCGCCTGGCCATGATAAGAAAACTATTAAAGTCGTTGGTAGAGCACTTGCCCACAAAAGAAAAAGGTGGTCGTTAAGGCGATCGCTCGAGAAAAGCGGGAAACCTGGGTTCCAACCTCGCTCTCTCGCGGGCAGTACATCTGTACCTGACACAGCTGATGCGCAGTCAGCGAATCTATTCCGAATGAACACAATAGGCTGAAATGGAATTAAATTTATACAAATGTTTTGAATCAGGCCCAGACCTATGAGTTCACTGTAACACATTATGTAACACAAATCATGTTCGTTTAATAAATGACGACTGATAATTGTCGCAAGGAAACTTCTTTCAACCTTTAAAGATGAGGTGTGTTTCAGCTTTTCGATTATGTAACTGTTGATATGCAATGACTTCTTCATCATTTTCTTCCAGCATTAAGTATAAAAATTAATCGCTATCACTAATTTGAGAATGGTGTATCTACTTACACTAACGGTTGACGATAGGGTTGCAGGCCATTAGTATGTTGCACCATTCAGGCAGCGTGGTCAAATAAAATTAATTCCTATTTTATCTATACTGTAGCGAGATGTGGCTTTCCTTCCAACTTTGGAAACAATTTCGATACGCAGCACCGCATCACCTAAAAAGAGCCAAACAAAAAGTAACCAGAAACCATTTATTTCATTGCAAACCCTTCGAATTTAATGCTGAACAGTATCAGGAAATGAAGTACCTCAATTACTGCGTCCAAAATCGAAAACATATATATCGAGGTGTTACAAGAAACTATAAGATAAGAAAAAAAACAGTTCTGTGCACCGATTAGTTTCGTCTCACAGTAGTGAAGGAAATGCAAAAATGCGAAACAAGTCGTTTTTAATTTTTTTACTTGCAGAATTCTTTACAGTTTAGTGAAAACCTGGAATCTAATTTTTCTCATCTATTGCTGTCAGTCGCTGTGTGGGAACCACTTGTTACTTTCTTGTGCGGTGTTTTCTCTTACTACTACTTGTTATATACTTCTAATTTTTATAGAACATCAAACAGCAGTTTACTTGTAGGCAACCCCACCGCCTACAATGCATCATTAATAAAGTAAACAAAATGTATCCGTTGACCTTTGGTTTCAGACACAGCTGTTTACTCGGTTTCAAAATCGCAAACTCCGCGCATGCGCATTGAATTTTGGCACATGGCTTTCAGCTGTTTCCGTTCTGTATACTCTCCATTCTAGGCCAGTATACAGCCTATTCCTCTCGAACAGCACCGTAGCCTGTTAGAACAGGCAATGACGACAGGTGGGTGGTCAGAGCAGTCCTGGTAGTTGCCAGGATACACTGACTCCTACCTGGGACGTCTCGGAATCGTATGATGACGGGGGAGGTTGTAGCATGCAGAGAATCAGTCTATAAACATGGAAGTTCTTAATTATTCCATGTTAATTGGACAGTTATATGGGTGCACCCACATCTGTGCCACGTCACCTCGCTGTCTCGTGAATCTCCTCTCGACATGGCGAGTGAGGTAAGCGTAGCAAACAGCCGGCGGCATACGCACTCTGCCCGACAGGCAGCCTCCTAGGTCGGCGTCGCTGACAACGCTGGCGTGCAGTGTCTGTGGAAGAGGTCAGAAATGAGTTCCATAAACTCGCTGTGAACTCGCCAGAAAGTCGGGGCCAACGAGATACACGGAGGCTGCAACGAACTAGTGACGTCACACTAGTAGGCTTGTCCGCCACAGTTCGGGAACGCTGGGCTCCGAAAATGAATCACGGGAAAACAGTAGTTCATTGGAAAGACGCGGGCTAAACGTCTTAATTTTGTCGAGTGATTTCGTCGAGTGATATGGAGAACTTGCTTACCATGAAACACGCAGTCATGAATTATAAAACTCGTGTGAGATAGTTACTCGCCCTCCGCCGGAGAGGGCTGCTGAGGCTCGTAACACCTGCAGTGTTTGTGGTAGTGCTGTGACGTGCGTGCTATGGCCTGTCTTCCTGGTGAGCCTCGTCGGCGAGAATTGTGGCGTCATCTTCGAACTCGCCGTCCTCATGTGCCCGTAGGCTTGACTCATTTCTAATGTTATTATTACAGCCCACGCATTTCTGATAATTTTCTTCATAGTAATACCTATTATAATTCATGGATTTGGTAATTGACTTGTACCATTAGTAATTGGTGCACCAGATTCACGACATTCCCTACATACACTCCTGGATATTGAAATAAGAACACCGTGAATTCATTGTCCCAGGAAGGGGAAACTTTATTGACACATTCCTGGGGTCAGATACATCACATGATCACACTGACAGAACCACAGGCACATAGACACAGGCAACAGAGCATGCACAATGTCGGCACTAGTACAGTGTATGTCCACCTTTCGCAGCAACGCAGGCTGCTATTCTCCCATGGAGACGATCGTAGAGATGCTGGATGTAGTCCTGTGGAACGGCTTGCCATGCCATTTCCACCTGGCGCCTCAGTTGGACCAGCGTTCGTGCTGGACGTGCAGACCGCGTGAGACGACGCTTCATCCAGTCCCAAACATGCTCAATGGGGGACAGATCCGGAGATCTTGCTGGCCAGAGTAGTTAACTTACACCTTCTAGAGCACGTTGGGTGGCACGGGATACATGCGGACGTGCATTGTCCTGTTGGAACAGCAAGTTCCCTTGCCGGTCTAGGAATGGTAGAACGATGGGTTCGATGACGGTTTGGATGTACCGTGCACTATTCAGTGTCCCCTCGACGATCACCAGTGGTGTACGGCCAGTGTAGGAGATCGCTCCTCACACCATGATGCCGGGTGTTGGCCCTGTGTGCCTCGGTCGTATGCAGTCCTGATTGTGGCGCTCACCTGCACGGCGCCAAACACGCATACGACCATCATTGGCACCAAGGCAGAAGCGACTCTCATCGCTGAAGACGACACGTCTCCATTCGTCCCTCCATTCACGCCTGTCGCGACACCACTGGAGGCGGGCTGCACGATGTTGGGGCGTGAGCGGAAGACGGCCTAACGGTGTGCGGGACCGTAGCCCAGTTTCATGGAGACGGTTGCGAATGGTCCTCGCCGATACCCCAGGAGCAACAGTGTCCCTAATTTACTGGGAAGTGGCGGTGCGGTCCCCTACGGCACTGCGTAGGATCCTACGGTCTTGGCGTGCATCCGTGCGTCGCTGCGGTCCGGTCCCAGGTCGACGGGCACGTGCACCTTCCGCCGACCACTGGCGACAACATCGATGTACTGTGGAGACCTCACGCCCCACGTGTTGAGCAATTCGGCGGTACGTCCACCCGGCCTCCCGCATGCCCACTATACGCCCTCGCTCAAATTCCGTCAACTGCACATACGGTTCACGTCCACGCTGTCGCGGCATGCTACCAGTGTTAAAGACTGCGATGGAGCTCCGTATGCCACGGCAAACTGGCTGACACTGACGGCGGCGGTGCACAAATGCTGCGCAGCTAGCGCCATTCGACGGCCAACACCGCGGTTCCTGGTGTGTCCGCTGTGCCGTGCGTGTGATCATTGCTTGTACAGCCCTCTCGCAGTGTCCGGAGCAAGTATGGTGGGTCTGACACACCGGTGTCAATGTGTTCTTTTTTCCATTTCCAGGAGTGTATATACCGAAGACTACTGTAAATTCTCGTGTTTTAATGTTTAGTATCTCGTCAGAGAAAACCTAATATACACTTTCTAAGCGTTACCGAGTCTGTGATGACATTACCAGAAAACATGACATGAGGATGAAATGCTATTTCTAAATGATGATTAATTATGAAAGCAAATCACAGAAATGAATGATAAGTTACACAACACGCTGTTGGACCATGAACGCAAGTTGCCATGATAAAATGCATACAAAAATAGAGTGCTTTTTTTGTCGCAGAGGTATGAGAGGGACCTTCCTCTGTGCCCAGTTTTCGTTTGACAGGACACATGTTTTTTTTCATTACGGAGGTGGAGTAAACAAGAATACAACCATTTGGTTCGCGCTGGACGAAGTTTGTATGTGTTTCGTCTGAAGCATTGGCTATAGCGTGAAACTTATTCCAGGTATCTCTTCTCTCTAATGGCACACATCTACAATTGTATTCTCTGTATCACTTCCTGCCAGCCTCTGTGGCCGAGTGGTTCTAGGCGCTTCTGTCCGGAACCACGCTGCTGTTACGGTCACAGGTTCGACTCTTGCATCAGGCATGACTGTGTGTGTGATGTCCTTAGGTTCGTTAGGTTTAAGCAGTCCTAGGTCTAGGGGACGGATGACCTCAGAAGAAGAAGAAGAAGAAGAAGAAGGCGGGGATCGGGTATTAAATAAACTGTATCCTGACAGTGATATATGCAACTAAAAGCTCTCTGAAGCACTTAAGATCGGTTAAAGCAGCCCAGGTTCTGCCAATACCTAAGATATCAAACGGAATTATCCCCTTCCTTATTTCTGACCGCGAGACCGCTACGGTCGCAGGTTCGAGTCCTGCCTCGGGCATGGATGTGTGTGATGTCCTTCTTCTTCTTCTTCGACTCGCTTGGAGACCTGCAACCACCAAAAGAGTTGCAACTGTACTTCCATGACAGAAGACTTGTGCCCTACAATTTTCGACCCTACCAAGACTTTGCACTGGTACGGGTATCTGTGCATCATGTTCCTACCAGCGTTTACGAAGAAACGTGTGTAAAGAGGTGCATTAAGCATCAGCTGAGGGTCAGATTAAATTTCAATATTACGCGCGAATTACTTCCCATCGATAGATTTAAGCAACAGGGAGTGGAGTACTGCAAAGACTGGACAGGAGACATACTACAGCATTCAGAATATCACAGAGGCTAACAATAAACTACATCTGGAAGTTAATGGTAGAAAAGATATTGTGGAGTAGAACGAAGTGCGTTTTATATTGACGACGTCTGGGAAAGGGATTGTGCGACATGTAAACATCAATAAATTTAAATCTGAAATAAAGACACCGCACGCAACGACTGACTTTAACCAGAGAGGTTCAGCAGGACGAATACTGGCTTTCACAGAAGGGCAGATTTTGAAAAAGGGCCATAATAAATGTTATAGATCTGTTCACTCAGTGGATATAATTCCAGTCAGTACAATCCATGTCGAGTGTAACATTGCAACAAACTCCTTTCTCAACTATAGACTGGGTCATACAATGTACATATTTTTTCTATCGGTAGGAACTGGATGTAAGATCGCTGAGATCCCTACCAACGCTGCATACCTCACAATAACAGTTCAGACACTGCACTATCAGGAGCTGCGCATTGAGGACTAGGATAATCAACTTGTCGACATTCTTGGTGAGGAAATCATTGTATGACTACGTCTAAAGCGGAACCATCAGTGACACTGAAACTGCAGGTACCCGGAAGCGGTAGCGGCGACTTACTACCAGTCAGGGCCAGAACAGGTGGCTGCAACTTTTAACCAGCTGGGACCAGAATTGATGGCGACCTTCAACCAGCCAGGGCACGTAGCTGTTTTCCAATATCTGTGTGTTGGCAACGAAGAGAGGATGAGAGTAAGGTATAAAACCATCACACACAACTCACAGCATGGTACTTCACAACAGAACACCAAGGTGATAACTCATGTGAACTACTAGTTTCTGAAACCAGTAGGTATGAAACCTCGCAGTGACGTCGTTCAATATGGCTGAACCGGTAAGATGTGACGAGCGTATTATATGTCAGGAATACTTCTTCGTACGAACCTTATGCTTCAACCACATCGAACAAGAACAATAAAATACTAGTTGTTACCCAACACCAAGACTTTTTAACTCGCCCCTGCAAGAATTATATATATTTTGATGAATCTCTTACGAAAAGGTATGCTACTGATTCAGTGGCATCGAACCTTACATGTAACGCTTTAGTGTTCCTGTCGCATCAGGTACGATATCAACTTAATGGCGTCGAGATTGACCATACACGCAGTTTAGATAATGCATCAACTCTTAAAATGTACATATGTTCTTCTCTCTTGGATTTCTACGATTTAGGAAATGCTGGATTGTTCATATACGAGCAAGTGGGTAGAGCAGTGAATGAGTACAAGAGATTTATTGCATGCATACCTCTTAAAACTGCTTATGATATACCCTGAAGACATACCAAGAATTGTTATGAATGTTAAACAGGAACTTATTCTGGGACAGAGTGCAGTGGATAACAGCTCACACATTCAAGGAGCTAAAGAGGAAAATTTGATCACTGTCAATAAAATAATATGGAAAACGTCACAGATCGCCGTATCGGATAAGCAGCATTTGAAGCTTTTAAAGGTTCTGAATGCCATTGTATTGCTACCACTAACTTCCTGCTTAAGTGCTACCGACTGCTAGCAGATATATGCAGGCTATTAGAACCTCTGTTCCATTGGAGACGCCTAGATTCATCATATTTGCTTCTCAGGTCAATAGAAGAGGGAATATAGCAAATGAGTCCATGAAATTTGAGAATTCCAGGTTAACTAATGCCATAGTCTACCTCAACTCGGAATTCTACTCATATGATAATTTATACCTGCAGTGGAATGAAAATGGATACAGTCTAGCATATGATATATAAGTGAGGTTCCATGCTTCGTGCTATAAAGTGGAATTCAAGGAGCTGGCACCATTCATCGTTATAGACTGCACAAAACAGATCGAGATAGTTCAATCTGGACCTGTAGAACTGAATTTGAATCATCAGCAAATTTCCCAGAATATACTGCAATGGATGCTATAATTCTACATGACCAAGTGATCAACTATTGCCCTATCACTGGTGTTGTGAAACGAGATGTATAAATGGAGAGGTAGTGAGCCATACCCAAAACATTACACAATGGTATCGCAGTGTGAACATCATTGCAGAAACTCTGTGTTGCTGTGATGATGGGTGTAGACTTCATATTTAATGGTGTTGCATTCATAGCAAACCCAGTAGATGCTGGTATAGTAAAGACGTTCTGAGCAAGCACTGCATCATTGCATACTTTCATGGATGTGAAGTGTGCTAAAACAAGGAGTAGTGCAAAATGGTTAACATGTTCCTACCACGGAATTCACTGAGATGATCCTGGTATACTCTATAAAGTTATGATGACGTCGCTTCAGTTATTCGACCAAAGCCAAAAGCTATGTCAAAGGCGAGGATGAGATCACGTGGATGCGTCGAATCTTGAAGTTTTCTGCTATTCGAAACCGGGAATTCTCTTTCACACTTCATTAGCGTGTAACTTTATCCAGATAACATGTCTGTGGTTCTCCTCGAGCACAGGAGATACTATTACAGATATGTTTTGCATGTGTCTCTGGAAGTGGACATGGTTACATTCTACCTGATCCCATAGCCAAATACATTATCTACAATAGGCATAATTCCATGCAACTATTACATACACTGTTTTTCGTTATTCTCCACATTAAACCGCAGACTCATGTTTTAAAACTAATGTCATTAGCGTCATGCACTTCTTTTTGTTACTGTGTCTGCACCGAATATTACAACCAAATAGCACCTCAAGAACGAAATTGAACCTCAGGAATCAATTTGTATCTGTGAGAATTGAATAAACTAAACAATTCGTTACCATACATCTTTGCTGGTTTTTCTTCTATAAAACATATATAAAACCTACCATTCGTCACCAAACTTCTTTGCTGTTGTCTTCTATATACATATATATGTAGTTGTGGTCTTCAGTCCTGAGACTGGTCTGATGCAGCTCTCCATGCTACTCTATCCTGTGCAAGCTTCTTCATCTCCCAGTACTTACTGCAATCTACGTCCTTCTGAATCTGCTTAGTGTATTCATCTCTTGGTTTCCCTCTACGATTTTTACCCTCCAGGCTGCCCTCCAATACTAAATTGGTGACCCTCGATGTCTCAGAAACTGCCCTACCAACAGATCCCTTCTTCTAGTCAAGTTGTGCCACAAGCTCCTCTCCTCCCCAATTCTATTCAATACCTCCTCATTAGTTATGTGATCTACCCATCCAACCTTCAGCATTCTTCTGTAGCACCACATTTCGAGAGTTTCTATTCTCTTCTTGTCCAATCTATTTATCGTCCACGTTCCACTTCCATACATGGCTACACTCAATAAAAATACTTTCAGAAACGACTTCCTGACATTTAAATCTATACTCGATGTTAACAAATTTCTCTTCTTCAGAAACGCTTTCCTTTCCATTGCCAGTCTACATTTCATATCCTCTCTACTTCGACCATCATCAGTTATTTTTCTCCCCAAATAGCAAATCTCCTTTACTACTTTAAGTGTCTCATTTCCTAACCTAATTCCATCACCCGACATAATTCGACTACATTCCATTATCCTCGTTTTGCTTTTGTTGATGTTCATCTTATACCCTCCTTTCAAGACAATGTCCATTCCGTTCAACTGCTCTTCCAAGTCCTTTGCTGTCTCTGACTGAATTACAATGTCATCGGCGAACCTCAAAGTTCTTATTTCTTTTCCATGGATTTTAATACCTACTCCGAACTTTTCTTTTGTTTCCTTTATTGCTTGCTCAATATACAGATTGAATAACATCGGGATAGGCTACAACCCTGTCTCACTCCCTTCCCAACCACTACTTCCCTTTCATACTCCTCGACTATTATAACTGCCATCTGGTTTCTGTACAAATTGTAAATAGCCTTTCGCTCCCTGTCTTTTACTCCTGCCACCTTTAGAATTTGAAAGAGAGTATTCCAATCAACATTGTCAAAAGCTTTCTCTAAGTCTACAAACGCTAGAAACGTAGATTTGCCTTTCCTTAATCTTTTTTCTATGGTAAGTCGTAGGGTCAGTATTGCCTCACGTGTTCCAACATTTCTACGGAATCCAAACTGATCTTCCCCGAAGTCGGCTGTTATCAGTTTTTCCATTTGGATGTAAAGAATTCGCGTTAGTATTTTGCAGCTGTGACTTATTAAACTGATAGTTCGGTAATTCGCACATCTACCAACACCTGTTTTCTTTGGGATTGGAATTATTATATTCTTCTTGAAGTGTGAGAGTATTTCGCCTGTCTCATACATCTTGCTCTCCAGATGGTAGAGTTTTGTCAGGTCTGGCTCTTCCAAGGCTGTCAGTAGTTGTAATGGAATGTTGTCTACTCTGGGGGCCTTGTTTCGATGCAGGTCTTTCAGTGCTCTGTCAAACTCTTCACGCAATATCATATCTCCCATTTCATCTTCATCTACATCCCCTTCAATTTCCATAATATTGTCCTCAAGTAAATGGCCCTTGTATAGACCCTGTATAGACTCCTTCTACCTTTCTGCTTTCCCTTCTTTGCTTAGAACTGGGTTTCCATCAAAGCTCTTGATATTCATGCAAGTAGTTCTCCTTTCTCCAAAGGTCTCTTTAATTTTCCTGTAGGCAGTATCTATCTTACCCCTAGTGAGATAAGCCTCTACATCCTTACATTTGTCCTCTAGCCATCCCTGCTTAGCCATTTTGCACTTCCTGTCGATATCATTTTTGGGACGTTTGTATTCCTTTTGCCTGTTTCATTTACTGCATATTTGCTCCTTTCATCAATTAAATTCAATATTTCTGTTGTTACCCAAGGGTTTCTACTAGCTCTCTTCTTTTTACCTATTTGATCCTCTGCTGCCTTCACTATTTCATCCCTCAAAGCTACCTGTGGTGTGCGTACTGTAAGACCTTCGGTACACACACCGTCAGACTATTTGACTTGTCGCTCTAACGAAGCAGGCGAGTGTCAGCAATATGTCTCGTGGTCTTATCGTGGCGTGTTTCTTCTGCCGTTAGGTCAGACGATAGAAATGTCACTTGCACGCTTAGAGGAGCAGATTGACAGTGACCAACTTTAAACAGAACTTGATTAATTTTCACTCACATTTATTAACATAATAAAAATCATAGATATTACGTAACTTGATTCTGGATGCTGTTTACAATTGACAATCTGAAGTTCCTTTGGTCTTGGTACGTTAATCTTATTCTCACATATCTCTGATACTTGACAAAGTTTCTATTCATTTATTTTCATGCCTATGTACAGGAATATGGTAATCTTATTAGGCGCAGACTGGAACTTGACTATAGACTGGTACAGACTAATGTAGACTAATGCAGACTGATGCAGACTGACTAATCGGAGGTCTGTACACTCGTTATAATACCTCGAGCGTTCAGGTATCACTGCGCGACTGTGATCCGCGAGGAGAAAAGGTTCTACATTAGCAGCAATCTCATTGGCTGCGTTACATATTAATACGTGGATCGGCGGGAGCAGAAATTGGTCCGTCTCTTTGACAGCGCCATCTCGTAGTGCGGAGACGGACGAGCGCTGCGCCTGTGCTGTTGTGCTCAGCAGGGCGCGCTCTATTGGGAAAGTTGTGTACACGCTGACTACGCCGAGCTATGTACACAACACTACCCATTCTTCGTCTACTGTATTTCTTTCCCCCATTCCTGTTAATTGTTCCCTTATGCTCTCCCTGAAACTCTGTACAACCTCTGGTTTAGTCAGTTTATCCAGGTACCATCTCCTTAAACTCCCACCTTTTTGCAGTTTCTTCAGTTTTAATCTACAGTTCATAACCAATAGATTGTGGTCAGAGTCCACATCTGCCCCTGGTAACGTCTTACAACTCAAAACCTGGTTCCTTAATCTGTGTCTTACCATTATATAATCTACCTGATACCTTTTAGTATCTCCAGGGTTCTTCCATGTGTACAGCCATCTTTCATGATTCTTAAACCAAGTGTTAGCTATGATTAAGTTATGCTCTCTGCAAAATTCTACCTGGCGGCTTCCTCTTTCATTTCTTAGCCCCAATCCATGTTCACCTACTACGTTTCCTTCTCTTCCTTTTCCTAGTGTCGAATTCCAGTCACCCATGACTATTAAATTTTCGTCTCCCTTCACTACCTGAATAATTTCTTTTATCTCATTATAAATTTCATCGGTTTCGATATATTGAGGTTCGCCGATGACATTGTAATTCAGTCAGAGACAGCAAAAGACTTGGAAGAGCAGTTTAATGGAATGGACAGTGTCTTGAAAGGAGGATGTAAGATGAACATCAACAAAAGCAAAACGAGGATAATGAAATGTAGTCGAATTAAGTCGGGTGATGATGAGGGAATTAGATTAGGAAATGAGACACTTAAAGTAGTAAAGGAGTTTTGCTATTTGGGGAGCAAAATAACTGATGATGGTCGAAGTAGAGAGGATATAAAATGTAGACTGGCAATGGAAAGGAAAGCGTTTCTGAAGAAGAGAAATTTGTTAACATCGAGTATTGATTTAGGTGTTAGGAAGTCGTTTCTGAAAGTATTTGTATGGAGTGTAGCCATGTATGGAAGTGAAACATGGACGATAAATAGTTTGGACAAGAAGAGAATAGAAGCTTTCGAAATGTGGTTCTACAGAAGAATGCTGAAGATTAGATGGGTAGATCACATAACTAATGAGGATTTATTGAATAGAATTGGGGAGAAGAGGAGTTTGTGGCACAACTTGACAAGATGTAGGGTCCGGTTGGTAGGACATGTTCTGAGGCATCAAGGGATCACAAATTTAGCATTGGAGGGCAGTGTGGAGGGTATAAATCATAGAGGGAGACCAAGAGATGAATACACTAAGCAGATTCAGAAGGACTAGGTTGCAGTAAGTACTGGGAGATGGAGAAGCTTGCACAGGATAGAGTAGCATGGAGAGCTGCATCAAGCCAGTCTCAGGACTGAAGACCACAACAACAACAACATATACATATATATATATATATATATATATATATATATATATATATATATATATATATATATATATATATATATATAATTTGGTCCTGTGAATTTTATATCTGTAAAGCTTATGAACCTACGAAAGTCCTTCAAGCTCAGTGAGAAACCAAATAGCAGGATTATATCAGTTAAGACTGTATCAGCTAAGGCTCGAATCATACGACAGTACCACGTGAAATGCTGTCACACTGGTTACATGATTTTCTGTAAAGGTATTGTGTGAGGCTGTAGGGTCACCTCCACAAAAGGTCACAGGAGTGAGGAGGCAACCGTAGTCGGCATACACCACAAAGTGGTATCGCTCCTGTTGATGAGTATTCACAAAGGGAGGATTATCCCCTGGTGGTCATTAATAAACCCCCAGGGGTCATAATTCAATTAGCATAACAATAGATTGAGAGGAGGGTAAGTGCGATAGCTTTCCACTGAATGTATGCTTGGCACTGAATGTATGCAACCCACACAAACGAAGTGTGCCACAGTCTGCCTTACTCCACCGCTGTCAAAACCTCTTCTCCCCTTGCAGGCCAAAAACTGGAAGTGAAAACTTCATCCACTGCCAACTCGAACTGGCTTACCTCAAAACTGAGAGATGCCACACCTACTTGCGTTAGCAGCCGCGGCTAAGGAAGCAAATATGCAACAGTTATTGAAGCTTCTTTTGAAACATCACTTGGTAAGAAGAAACTGAGTGTCAAATGAAAATTTTGCACATCACTGTGGGAGAGATCCTGTTGTAATGACACATACCTACATATACTGTGGGAAATGTTGCCTGCTCTTCTGTTATCACAGTTTCCTCTCCAATACGTGCTATATCCGTATTTCTTACATGGTCTGCCCTTGTTCACAGTTTAATACAAGAAATAAAATTTGTCCCCACAATCTTAATCAACACTGAACATATTAACACTGTGACCCAAATATAACACACACTAAAACATCTTGAAATATTTCCAACTTTGACAAACAACGCCATAGTAGCAATAAGACACAGAAAATCAAAAACATAATACAAGAAAATGCTAAAGACATGTTTAATTAAATGCGCCAGAGACATGAATTATATTTTCACAATTTTAAAATATTTATCTGAGACATGACTTTAAATTGACTTCTTGTCACTGACTATTAGAAAGATGACGTTCGCGTTTGTAGCCACGTTCGTATTTTTGCATTGTTGTAATGACTTCAGTACGATAATACAACGAATACTTACGACACGGTATAACATGTGTACAGCATTTGAATAATCATTACAGAAGCTCCGTCTGTTGCAGTCAACAAAAGTATCCTTAAAGGCACTGAATGAAAAAGTAGTAACAGTTAGCTTATAACAATCATGTCGTGAAGAAAAGCAAATGAATTTACACTAGTGTTCATGCTCTTATGCGCCATCTCCTCAGGTTTTGTATTCCAGTTATTAGGTTTTAAAACGACCGAGTTGTTTTCCTCTGTTTTTATGTGAGTTAAATCTAGTTTTTTTGTTTCTGTGTGAACAGCTTGAGCTTAACGTTCCCCTTCCTTCTGAACGTGAAAAACTAATGGTGTGTACACTAGTTCAGATGACACCAACAGACTATAGAAACGTGGTGGGCCATCTGGAGTTCGAGATAAGCACAACAAAGAGACAAAGCTGGAAAGAATATTTATATACACTCCTGGAAATTGAAATAAGAAAACCGTGAATTCATTGTCCCAGGAAGGGGAAACTTTATTGACACATTCCTGGGGTCAGATACATCACATGATCACACTGACAGAACCACAGGCACATAGACACAGGCAACAGAGCATGCACAATGTCGGCACTAGTACAGTGTATATCCACCTTTCGCAGCAATGCAGGCTGCTATTCTCCCATGGAGACGATCGTAGAGATGCTGGATGTAGTCTTGTGGAACGGCTTGCCATGCCATTTCCACCTGGCGCCTCAGTTGGACCAGCGTTCGTGCTGGACGTGCAGACCGCGTGAGACGACGCTTCATCCAGTCCCAAACATGCTCAATGGGGGACAGATCCGGAGATCTTGCTGGCCAGGGTGGTTGACTTACACCTTCTAGAGCATGTTGGGTGGCACGGGATACATGCGGACGTGCATTGTCCTGTTGGAACAGCAAGTTCCCTTGCCGTTCTAGGAATGGTAGAACGATGGGTTCGATGACGATTTGGATGTACCGTGCACTGTTCAGTGTCCCCTCGACGATCACCAGTGGTGTACGGCCAGTGTAGGAGATCGCTCCCCACACCATGATGCCGGGTGTTGGCCCTGTGTGCCTCGGTCGTATGCAGTCCTGATTGTGGCGCTCACCTGCACGGCGCCAAACACGCATACGACCATCATTGGCACCAAGGCAGAAGCGACTCTCATCGCTGAAGACGACACGTCTCCATTCGTCCCTCCATTCACGCCTGTCGCGACACCACTGGAGGCGGGCTGCACGATGTTGGGGCGTGAGCGGAAGACGGCCTAACGGTGTGCGGGACCGTAGCCCAGCTTCATGGAGACGGTTGCGAATGGTCCTCGCCGATACCCCAGGAGCAACAGTGTCCCTAATTTGCTGGGAAGTGGCGGTGCGGTCCCCTACGGCACTGCGTAGGATCCTACGGTCTTGGCGTGCATCCGTGCGTCGCTGCGGTCCGGTCCCAGGTCGACGGGCACGTGCACCTTCCGCCGACCACTGGCTACAACATCGATGTACTGTGGAGGCCTCACGCCCCACGTGTTGAGCAATTCGGCGGTACGTCCACCCGGCCTCCCGCATGCCCACTATACGCCCTCGCTCAAAGTCCGTCAACTGCAAATACGGTTCACGTCCACGCTGTCGCGGCATGCTACCAGTGTTAAAGACTGCGATGGAGCTCCGTATGCCACGGCAAACTGGCTGACACTGACGGCGGCGGTGCACAAATGTTGCGCAGCTAGCGCCATTCGACGGCCAACACCGCGGTTCCTGGTGTGTCCGCTGTGCCGTGCGTGTGATCATTGCGTGTACAGCCCTCTCGCAGTGTCCGGAGCAAGTGGGTCTGACACACCCGGTGTCAATGTGTTCTTTTTTCCATTTCCAGGAGTGTATTATAATGAGTACTGCAAACCCGCAAAGTAATAGACTGCGCAGTCCGACTGTAACTACAAGCAGCTGAAAACGAACCAAATTCTGTCATTCACTGCAGCAGAGAATGTGGCGCGGGAGAGGGGTGGTATAAGTACCAGAAGGAGAGAATACAGTACCAAATTTCCTGGTCACAGGTACAACACAGACATGAAGTAATAAGCAAAGAATATGCGTTTTTTCTAAACATTTATTAACTTAGTGCATTTTTCCTTACGGAGAAGTTCTACCTTCACTTTGCTCCTTATCAAAACAGTACCAGATCCTTTACCACTCATTGCAGTAGCTCCATCTGTTGCAGTCAACGAAAGATTTTCAGTAAAGGCTGTTTCGTCAATAGTGTTTCCTAAGCAAGAAACCACAGCTGCAAAATACTAACACGAATTCTTTACAGACGAATGGAAGAACTAGTAGAAGCCGACCTCGGGGTAGATCAGTTTGGATTCCGTAGAAATACTGGAACACGTGAGGCAATACTGACCTTACGACTTATCTTAGAAGAAAGATTAAGGAAAGGCAAACCTACGTTTCTAGCATTTGTGGACTTAGAGAAAGCTTTTGACAATGTTGACTGGAATAATCTCTTTCAAATTCTAAAGGTGGCAGGGGTAAAATACAGGGAGCGAAAGGCTATTTACAATTTGTACAGAAACCAGATGGCAGTTATAAGAGTCGAGGGACATGAAAGGGAAGCAATGGTTGGGAAGGGAGTAAGACAGGGTTGTAGCCTCTCCCCGATGTTATTCAATCTGTATATTGAGCAAGCAGTAAAGGAAACAAAAGAAAAATTCGGGGTAGGTATTAAAATCCATGGAGAAGAAATAAAAACTTTGAGGTTCGCCGATGACATTGTAATTCTGTCAGAGACAGCAAAGGACTTAGAAGAGCAGTTGAACGGAATGGATGGTGTTTTGAAGGGAGGATATAAGATGAACATCAACAAAAACAAAACGAGAATAATGGAATGTAGTCGAATTAAGTCGGGTGATGTTGAGGGTATTAGATTAGGAAATGAGACACTTAAAGTAGTAAAGGAGTTTTACTATTTGGGGAGCAAAATAACTGATGATGGTCGAAGTAGAGAGGATATAAAATGTAGACTGGCAATGGCAAGGAAAGCGTTTCTGAAGAAGAGAAATTTGTTAACATCGAGTATAGATTTAAGTGTCGGGAAGTCATTTCTGAAAGTATTTGTATGGAGTGTAGCCATGTATGAAAGTGAAACATGGACGGTAAATAGTTTGGACAAGAAGAGAATAGAAGCTTTCGAAATGTGGTGCTACAGAAGAATGCTGGAGATTAGATGGGTAGATCACATAACTAATGAGGAAGTATTGAATAGGATTGGGGAGAAGAGAAGTTTGTGGCACAACTTGACCAGAAGGAGGGATCGGTTGGTAGGACATGTTCTGAGGCATCAAGGGATCACCAATTTAGTATTGGAGGGCAGCGTGGAGGGTAAAAATCGTAGGGGGAGACCCAGAGATGAATACACTAAGCAGATTCAGAAGGATGTAGGTTGCAGTAGGTACTGGGAGGTGAAGAAGCTTGCACAGGATAGAGTAGCATGGAGAGCTGCATCAAACCAGTCTCAGGACTGAAGACCACAACAACAAACAACAACAAGCAAGAAACATGTTGGCCTTAGTTGTGTAGTGCACTGGCTCTTAATCAAGGAGTTCCTCTATGAAGGTGGACTAATCGTCAACCCCTCTCACAAATACAGCAGTCAGAGCAACATCTGTCATACCCTCGCTATTATTCAAATCGTAAGAGAAAAAAAAAGTTTAGTTTAATCTTTCAATTGCGTTACCACGTCGTTTGCCGTTTCTTAGGTGCGCTTGCGAACTGTAAACCGTGTAAGAGGGAACTGCTTCCTGAGCCGTGCTGCGGCTGGCGTTGGTGCTGTTTGTAGGTTTCCGTCCTCTGTTGGAGGCCAGACCGTATCGTTTAGTTGACATGGTTGTGGTTGTTTGTATTGTTCTCGTGTTGACTGGCGCCACTTGGTTTCGCAAGCGTTGCTTGTCTGCTAGTGGTAGCAGCGGCGGTTATCGATATTTAGTAACTGTGGCCCTATCTTTGGGGCGACGAGGTTCTTCTTCCGGGTGGGCAGTTGGTGGGCAGTTCGGTTGGGGACTCAGGAGGAGTCAGGTCCGTAGCGTGCGAAAACACGCCAGGACCGCTGGTGGCACGTATGAATTGCCAGATCGAAGGCCTGTGGTGACGAGGGTGCAAGACTTCGTCGTATACCGGATCCTGCAAGCTTGAGTGCATTTGGATTCAAGTAGAGAAACCTCTACCATTGTGACATCTTGCGATTCTCCAGTGACTTGGGTTGGTGTTGATGCTCGTAGAGTTGCCGAAGCGAAGAGCAGCGAGTGGAGTGCTTGGGGAAGGCGGATCTGATTAGTTTTCCTGGACTTCTAATTACTATTTATTGCGTTCAGTTCGTTACTATTTGTTAAGTTCAACCAGCGGTAATTTCTCCTGCCTGGTGGCCGCTGACGCCCCAGTTACCTGCCCTGCGGTTAGTGTATGTGACGGCAGTGTACTTTCCTCGCCTTGCCGATGCTGTCCGGTGAGGTGTGCAGTTTTGACAACTTTCTTGATTGTAGGTTGGTTGACGCTTGTTGTACTCTGGTGGTAGTGATTCCTTTCGCGTTCTGGGCGCTCTAAGAACAGCATTCTGCGGGCGGAGTCCAGACCGCCGGTTCCGGCTTTGTCGTATTTTTACATCTTTGCATTTGGTTTATTGGACGTCAGGTAGCCTCAGCAAGACCATCATTAGTCATTCGTTGGACTGCCACTAGCCTCACTTACCATCTCGTGAAAAGAATGCAACTCTTGGCTGCCTATCTCATTGCTCGCGAAAGTGGTTTTTTTTTTTTTTTTTTTTGCCGGACCTACTCAGAGGTCGATTCCTGGTGCACCGTCTGTGACTGGCCCTTGTGTTTTATTGTTGTATTTGGTGTTTTATTGTACGTTTCTTGATTTTTTATTTAATTGCTATTCTTGGCGTTACAGCAAGTGTAAATGATTGTGCTACTAAGTTTACCATCATTTTTTCTCGCCTGTTTGGTGATCGGTTGCTTGTCCTTTCAAATTTACCTTTGCCGTTGTATTTGTTGTTTTACTTTATGTTTTCTTAAATTTTTTATATAATTGCCATTTTCGGCGTTACAGAAGGTTTAAATGGTTGTGCTACCAAGTTTATCATCATTTTGTTTCACCCGTTTGGTGATGAGTTGCCTGTCCGTTTAAATTAACTTTTGCTATTGCATTGCTGTTTTATGGTGTGTTTGTTAATTTTTTTAATAATTGCCGTTCTTGGCGTTAAAGGCCTTTTGCCGTGACTGTGGTTACTTGCCTTAAAATTCTAATTGGGATCACATTGGGTTGTTTTTAAAAACATTATTTGCTGTGTCTGTACTTTATGCTGATTTCTGTTCCTAGAGATACGTTACGAGTTAGAGATGGAATCGAGGACAAAACTAAGTAATGGCTTATCAATAATAGTTTAATGGTACCTTTTTCAAGAAATGACATATACGAAGATCCATCTTTCTCTTTTTCCTGTTGTAGCTCGAGAAGTTTGCCCTTCCTTTGCTCAGTATGCGAAATGATCACGAATTTCTCACGAAGGGGTTGAAAGTGGAATAAAAGACATTTTGTATCTTTCAAGATACACATTACAAAGCAAACACTGATGGACGATTTGTGTTTCAATGAAAGAGTAATCTTCTTGGCACTGTGGAAGCGTTGTGATCGTATTAATTTTCGTTTTGAGGACCGTAACTCCTCCTCAGTGGTTTTCCTCACACTAATTTTGACCTACCCTGAACGGCATAGAGACTTCGACACTGGCAACACTGACGACACGAAGTGAACAGGCACGTCCTTCCGCTATCGCGTCAGTAACGAACGGGTGGTGTTCGCGTACAGGTAGAGGCGGAACTGCAGGCTGACAATGGACGCAGGCAATCACTATGGGCACTCAAGGGTGCCACGCCCGCAGTTGCACATTTGCCCACTCCTGCTGTAGAGCAAGACAGAGGTTGAAATACAGCCAGCAAATAATAGAGGATGTAGGTTGCAGGTGTTACGATGAGATTAAGATGGTGGCGCGTAATTGAGTTCTGTGTGTCGGATCTCAAAATATTTAAAATTAGTAGCTGGGGTAAGCTATAGAATGTCAATGTTGGTCCATTTTAACGCCAAATTTATTTACTCTTTGCGAGCACACATACGTAAAGGAAGTGAACATGAGACTGATGGGAGACGGAAGGCAAATGGGTTCAAAAAAACGATTTTTAGATTTTTGCATATCTGAAATGCCCACTATTTTCTGCGTAAAACAATTTTTGTTTCAAATAAATATGACAATTATTTCGTGAGTTATGATGGTTTTCCTGACGGTCTATGCGATCTGGCATTTAAATGCCACGGCTTCTTTTTCGCACCATGCAGAGATAATGCACAGGTTTTTTTTATTCCTTGTACGTTATTTCCTGCCTCTGTTTCTAAATTAGAATTCATTAGGCATGTCTAAAGGAGAATGGTGTCCAGGTTGAGCAAATTATTGATGGAAAAGTCAGATATAATACTGGAAGATGGAGGGAAGATAGGTGGTAAAGGTCGTCTGACAAATGTTGAAACGGAGAGTTTACAGAATAATTGTGTCCTGGCCTGAAGAAGATATATAGGAAATTCAGAAAACATGAAAAAGCTGCATCGACTACCTTTTTCCATAAGCTTTCCACAAATGAAAATCCTCATCACTGTCTTTGCCCAAATGATCCCGACACTTCGTGCAAACACAGGAAAAGTGCAACATTTGACCACAAACATTCTTTACATGCAGCAGTAACGAATGAAATTAAACCTATATTTAGACATCTTTGTAAAGATGCATGTTTGAAGAAATGTCTTCATAAGAAAATGTAAAATTTAAATAAATGTTTGAATTCTGTCATTTGGACCCAGTTACGGAACTTTGTATTTGTTCAGATTGCAACCCTCAAATTTGATGTTTATGGTGCTATTTTATGCTTCACTGGTGGTGTAAAAGGAAAACTGGATGTTTTGGAAGTACCAGACATAAAGTCTAGTGGAGGTTATGCCAAGTCCTCGGTGCACATAGATACAGAGAGAATCCGCAAAGCAGAAATTTCTCACTTAAAATGCACAAAAGAAGCTAGAGGAACTAAGAGGAGCTAAGAGGAGAAAAGAAGATCATTGTGATTCAGATGATGCTCAGTATGGTGCAGGAAAATATTGGTGGTAATTAATTCTCATCAATAACCATGTTAAAACTGCATTACAATTCTTTATATTGATTTTGCTCAAAACTCCAACTTTTTTACTTTCAGGCCCATTATTTTCTAAACTAATTGGGTCAGAAATATGAAATTTGGTCAATTTGTACTCAGGATGGTAGTGAGTTATTAGAAGTAAATTGAGAACCACCAACCGAACATTTACTGTTTTATAATAATCAGTGTACTGAAAAAGGGAAATTTTGTTAGTGAAAGGATAAAAAAAAATTCTTCAAATTCAGAAGAGGTATTTCGTTTATTTCACTTTTAATTGCAGGCAGATATGTTGTATGCATTCAGTAAAGACTTCACTGTTTTAATACTCATAGTTCTTTTGAAAAGTGTGCCTGTTCAAAGCGTGAAGATAGCGTTGGTACAATAGGGATAAAAATTGCCTTCCGTCTCCCCTTAATATACAGGGTGATTCAAAAAGAATACCACAACTTTAGGAATTTAAAACTCTGCAACGAGAAAAGGCAGAGCTAAGCACTATCTGTCGGCGAATTAAGGGAGCTATAAAGTTTCATTTAGTTGTACATTTGTTCGCTTGAGGCGCTGTTGACTAGGCGTCAGCGTCAGTTGATGCTAAGATGGCGAGCACTCAACAGAAAGCTTTTTGTGTTATTGAGTACGGCAGAAGTGAATCGACGACAGTTGTTCAGCGTGCATTTCGAAGTATGGTGTTAAACCTCCTGATAGGTGGTGTATTAAACGTTGGTATAAACAGTTTAAAGAGAATGGGTGTTTGAGCAAAGGTGGCCTCCAAGAAGCCCTGATCTTACCCCCTGCGATTTTTTCTTATGTGGGTATGTTAAGGATATGGTGTTTCGGCCACCTCTCCCAGCCACCATTGATGATTTGAAACGAGAAATAACAGCAGCTATCCAAACTGTTAGGCCTGATATGCTACAGAGAGTGTGGAACGAGTTGGAGTATCGGGTTGATATTGCTCGAGTGTCTGGAGGGGGCCATATTGAACATCTCTGAACTTGTTTTTGAGTGAGAAAAAAACCTTTTTAAATACTCTTTGTAATGATGTATAACAGAAGGTTATATTGCGTTTCTTTCATTAAATACACATTTTTAAAGTTGTGGTATTCTTTTTGAATCACCCTGTATTATTAGAACAAAAGAAAAGGCAACTCGTTAACATCGAGAAAATGTAACTGAGTTATTGACCTGTTTGAAGTCCCACAAGGAATGGGTAAGGGAAGTTTTGACATTCGTCGTAAGCTCAGTCGCGGATGAGGCCTCCACCACAAAACGAGACATCAAGTCGCAAAACGAAAAAAAACCGATGACAACTAATCATTCTCCTCCTGTGACAGCCCACACTGAAAGCTGTTCCCACCAGAACTGACGGTTCAGAGCGACCAATGTGTGGTATCCCAGTCCGGCAATTCTGACAGCCCGCCAGAAGGCATGGACGTACGCGGCAGCCGCTCGGCGGCGCCCCTATAACCTGCGAGCGCTGCTGTCACGCCAGCGGCGCCTGCCTTTCGGCGCTAACTGCGGTCCTATAGAGCCGGTTGCGCTGGGGCTCGTATCTCCCGCCTCCGTCTCCTCAAGCTCCTCTCCGGCCGTACGTGGGGTCTGGACCCCTCCACAATCCTCCACACCTATAAATCCGTCATCCGCCCTATCCTTTGTTACACCCATCCAGCCTTGATCTCCGCCCCCCCTACCTTTTATAAATCCCTCCAAATCCTTGAACGCCATCCTCTCCGCCTTGCCTATCGCATCCGTCTCCCCCCCCCCCACGCGGATCCTGTATGATCTCATCCCCTTCCCCCACCTCCTCCTTTTCCTTGAAAGGATACGGATCCTGTACACCTCCTGTAAACTTGATCCTCCTCATCCGCTCGTCTCCCCGATCCTCTCCCTACCCCGCCCGCTGCCGCGCCTGTATTCCCACGTCCACCTGGTCTACATCTCTCCACCCTCCTTACCCTCTCCCATGGTGGCTTCCGCTAGCTCCCCCTCCCTGATGATGTCCTCCTCCCCTCCATCTACCCCTCCTACCCACCCCACCTCCTGTGTCCTTTCCTTTCGGCACCCTCCCTCCCTCCCTTCCCTTCCCTTCTCTTTCCTCTCCCCCCTTCCTCCTCCCCTCTTCCCCCGGGCTTCCCCTCCCCCTTCCTCCCTCCCCCTCTCTCCTCTGCCCATGGCGTCTCTTCTCTCTTCTCTCCCCTCTCCCATTCCCCTCCTCCTCCTCCTCCTCCTCCACTCTTGGCAGGTCCCCGGACTCGTACACGCTCAGTGGACTTTCGCGCGCCGGAGATCATCGCCATCTGTGTGTTGTGTGTGTGCCTCGATTTGTGTTTAGTGTTCTGTCACCGTCACGCCTCAACTGTTCACGTGTGCCGTCGCCGTCATCTGTGTTCTGTGCGCCGTGCCCCCAAGTGTTACTGTTTTTTCGCGTCCAGCGTGAACGGCTTCTTGTTTATTGTTTTTTGTATCTCCTTCTTTTGCCCGCCGTTTTTTACTGTCTTGTCTGTATCACCTATATGTCCTGTTATTGTTCCACTTAAGGCTGAAGAGCAGCGTACCATGCTGCTGCCAGCCCGCCTGTATCAGGTGATTAAAATTACAATAAAGGAAAAAAAAAGGGCTCGTATCAGAGTCGTGTTCCGACAGCGCTCTTGATCGTTTCGCTATTCGTCGTCGCTGTGGTCGCTGATGGGTACTACATCCTGGTATCCGATTTGGTTTTGCTCTCTGGCGTCGGTATTTTGCATGCTGCAATGGCCCGCATCTCGTGGTCGTGCGGTAGCGTTCTCGCTTCCCACGCCCGGGTTCCCGGGTTCGATTCCCGGCGGGGTCAGGGATTTTCTCTGCCTCGTGATGGCTGGGTGTTGTGTGCTGTCCTTAGGTTAGTTAGGTTTAAGTAGTTCTAAGTTCTAGGGGACTTATGACCACAGCAGTTGAGTCCCATAGTGCTCAGAGCCATGCTGCAATGTGTCGCCAGTCGTCGCTTTTGTGTGTGTCTGCGTTGTACCGGCGATTCCCCGTTGACGCCGTCGGCCCGTGCGCTCCGGTCTCGCCCGATTCCCGTTACTCAACAGAGCTACGTCCGCTACAGCAACAACTCGTCCGTCACGGAGTGAAGAGCCGAATCTCGAATGGCAGTCTGTTCTTCTCGTATATGTCATCCGATGTCCTGAATAACTCCCTCTGATATTTCACATTCTTCCTCACTACAGATCCTCCCGCAGTAATCTGAGCAATTTTTACTACAAATACTGTCCAATAAAGTTTCAGAAATTGTGCGGCATTCAGCCTATCAGAAATTTATTTTTGCCACCCAATTGGATGCTTTCCTGCATCACATGAGACAAATTTGCTGTTTGCAAGGTTCTGCGTCTGAACGATGCAATTCCTCCCTCAGCTAATGCCACATAGCTTTCTCACGCGGAAACACAGAGAACTCTATCTTTTTCCCAGGATGGCATCCTCCACCTTCGTGGGAAAGTCAGTAGACGAAAAACAGTCAAAAGATTCTTTTTAACAAGGATAGAGACTCGTAAAGTAATTTATGTTGGATTCACCAGATGCACAACATTTTTACCATACGGAGCTATTCCGTGGCGGACGAGGTTTACAATTATAAGGACCCGGAGAGACAAACACAGCCGCCTGGAACCACCGTCACGTAATGGAATGGCCGACACATTCCACCTACCATTAAGTCATCAGAGCACTGAGCCCTTCTTTGGTGTAACTCCCTTCAGAAATCGTTCCCTCCCTAGAAATACGCCCGCCGCCCGGAAAGGACATTCAAGACCGTATGTACTACGGCACTTGCGTATCTTCTGCGGAGACGTGCGACTGAGTCTATAAAGAAACAAACGACTTCATAGTTCGCTAAAGAAAACAGATCACGAAATGAGTGTCAAAAGCTGATGGAGCCACGAATAGTTATCACTGCGCGTGAAACTAACAAACACACTACTGGCCATTAAAATTGCTACACCACGAAGATGACGTGCTACAGACGCGAAATTTAACCGCTGGGATATGCAAATGATTAGCTTTTCAGAGCATTCGCTCAAGGTTGGCGCCGGTGGCGACCCCTGCAACGTGCTGACAAGAGGAAAGTTTCCAACCGATTTCTCAAACACAAACAGCGGTTGACCGGCGTTGCCTGGTGATACGTTGTTGTGATGCCTCGTGTAAGGAGGAGAAGTGCGTACCATCACGTTTCCGACTTAAAGATCGGATTGTGGCCTATCGCGATTGCGGTTTATCGTATCGCAACATTGCTGCTCGCGTTGATCGAGATACAATGACTGTTAGCAGAATATGGAATCGGTGGGTTCAGGAGGGTAATACGGAACGCTGTGCTGGATCCCAACGGCCTCGTATCATTAGCAGTCGACATGACAGGCGTCTTATCCGCATGGCTGTAACGGATCGTGCAGCCACGTCTCTATGCCTGAGTCAACAGGTGGGGACGTTTGGACGACAGCAACCATCTTATAAAGGCACATTTGCATTGAATATATCTGATTTAACTAACTGTGTAACTTTTTTATGTTTAGTAGACAATCACCTCTGTACGACGTATTGGTATGGCTGGCAAATTATTGAAATATTGAGATTTAGATTATGAGTCCGCACCTACCGCAGCAGTCTTTGGAAACGATTTATTTACGAAGTCCGATTATTTCAGTTTTATTTCACGGTCAACTACGAGTAACATTGCCTTTATGAGAAAGCCATTGTCAAGCGTCTGATATCGAATAATTAAACGTCCACGTTCCAGATAAGCAAATATTTATTACAATCACAATCACCATCATACAGATAGAATAATTAATATTTAAATAATATTTTTTATTTTATTTATTTTATATTGGCGACTGCGTGTCGGACTTGTTATTTTGTCATTTGTTACATTGTTCTATTTGTTTCATGTGAAAAATCAACTTTCTGGACCTGGACATGAATGTATGAGAGATAACAAAAAATCTGAAAATTCCAATTCTAAAATTTTGCGGGAAGACGCAATGAAACTTCCAGCAGAATAAGGTAAGACGCAGCATCTTTGCATTAGCAGGCTTGACCAGACGTATAATTCAGTGTATTAGCTTTTCAGTAGATTCTGTAGTGTTTCTTTCGTGCATAACAGTTTTCAGTGATAAATTTCATTCTCAGTACTTTTCCTTAAACAAAAACGTATGCAACAATACCAATACACGTTGTACAATATGGCCGACTTCTGTACGATACGTAGTAACATGGACAGCAGCCATTACCAATAATCTCAAATTCAGTTTATATTTTTAAATTAACAGACAGCCATTGTTGCTACGAGCGATTCATGCTCAACTGCATTTTATTTTAAAATCAGTGTCAAATATTTTCTTGAAACATATATCACGTGTGGCATGGTAATAACTAGAAATCAATACGCAAAAATGGAACAGCAAAGACGTACTATTCAGACGCAATCCGACTCGGACGAGAGACAAATGTTAGAAAATGACTTTACGACAGCAACCGGTAGTGACGATTTATCAAACATTGACGCAAGTGTTGACGGAAATTTTGGCAATAGGCCGTCCACTACAAAAATTTCAAAGTCTCAGTCAGAGCCCATGTTGATGCATGACGTCACGTCTAATGACGCGACGGGGGCACAGACCTTGCAAACAGTAAACATTGCCGACATGTTACAAATGCTAATGAAACAAAACGCCGAAAATATGGCAACCTTACAGACACGATGCAATTAAATCTGACCTCATAGCACTCAAGACAGGTAATGACACTTTATGTAAACGTGTGGAACTTATAGAGGCCACACTGACCAAACAGATGACTGAACTCAGTACTAAATTTTCCCAGCTTAATACGAGACAGGAAAAGACTACAACTGACGTAGCACTTTTACAGACACAAGTAAAAAACCTTAATGTCACGTGTGAAGTTCTTACTGAACAAATTCAAACATATCCTTCAGTAAATGACAACCTTGAAAAACGAATTACTGACGTACAGAATAAATTTGACAATGTTGAACAACACCTGACTGACATCTTACAATCTGATGCCACAGCTCATTTTCAAAATATTAATAAAGAATTTCATGATTGGGTAGTGAACAAAGACAAACATTTTGATAGATGCTTACGTGAAAATTTACCAACAATTGTGCACGACTCCGTAGCGCAATACATTACTAATAACAAACAGCTGATCAGTGACGCAGTACAATCCGTCACTGCACCCATGAGACAATTCACCGATCGACCACAGTCTGAATGTAACGAAAATATCAGTCAAAATGCACAGTTCAGGAACCAATATACATTCGAGTATGACACACACATACCGCACACGACAAACACACAAGAATAAAACACACCACGACTACAACACATACCACGATGTGCAAACACAAACACAAGCTATTATCATGGTAAACCACAGCAACATTATCGTAATTACTCGCCAGCTGAACATACCAGTAATTACAGTGGAATAAATCCATATCACAATGCGAAGGAAGAAGAAAGCTTAATGAAACACAGGCAATTTCAGATTTTTATCCCAGAAAAACGAACCATTCATCCGGTGATTTTTCTTAAATCTTTTAGTAACGCATTTCCACGCACTTGGAGTGACCGGAAAAGGATTTCATATATTGTCGGTTACATCCAAGGCGATGCAGCTGTCTGGGCATACAGTCAAGCTGACGTATGTACCACGTACAGTGAGTTTGAGCGTGCTTTTCTGAACAAATTCTGGTCGCAATCCGTCCAGGAGCGACTCAGAAGACAAATTTTAGAACCTGAAACTTTTAACAGTAAAAATGGCAACTTATGCAGATATTTTGAAAAATACTTGAACATGGGACACTTTTTAGACGAACCAGTCGCAACGCGTGATATACTCCGTGCGTTGAAGGCCAAATTGCCTTTCAACATTAAAGAAAAACTCCTACATATCCCGGATGACGATTCAGATTATTTTTTAACAGCCTTAGATTCGGTTGACATGTTACTTGAAGATCAGCGCTTCGCGCGGCAAAACAACAGCCACAATGTTTACACTAGTGGTATGCAAAACATGCAGGCTTGCCAACTCAATTCTGGCGCGCCCACAGTTGGATACGCGGTACAGCAAAAACAGCAAACTCACATGCCGTTTCAATACGAAAATCAAAATCAACACGCGTATTCCAATACAAACAATAGTTACAACAGTAATAACACTTCATGCGGCAATCCATACAAAAGGCACCGCGGTAATAACTACAACGGTAACAACGGATACAATGGCAACAACAAAAACACAAACAGAAATAGAAATAATAATAACTACGAGCCAAGACAGCATCAAGGTTGGACTCGTAACGATCAGTACTTCCATTCAAACTCTGCTTTACCACAGCAGCCACCAGGACAAAATTGGAGCAAACCTTACGACCGACAGGTAAGTTATAATGCGCAACAGCAACAACAACCGCAAAAGTTTGGAGATCATAATAGGCAATATCCGAATGTGAATATAATAGAAATGACACCTGATGCACAACCTCAATCTGTGTCAGTACCTAGTACAAATGCTAATCCAACAAACTAGAAACAGTCACTTCTATGCCCCAGGTCGTGGCTGAAGAATTATTGCGGGGCGACTGCAATGTTAATCAGTTATTTGACACCACACTTGAACAACAGAATAATGATATGCCGAATAATTCTAAACAAAAATTACCTGTTTTATTTATAAGATACAACCACAATGAGAATATATCAGATGAACTTTTACAAGACAGTACACAATGTCGATCAAACACAAATGAAATTGTTTTAGCATCTAGTGGGATTCCAACTACTATTATCCTAGATACAGGTGCCGCTGTGAGCGTTTTGTCTTTTAATCTCTATAGAAAGATGTGTGAATTGGAACCTGTGCCTGAGTTTCCTGCCCAAAACTGTAAAATAACTACTGCACTAGGTAATAAGTCATGTAGGGTTACGAAGCAAGTTTTTGTAAACATTAAAATAGGTAATGGAACCGTACAATGGCCATTCCTGGTTGTACAAAACCTTGTGACAAATTGCATATTAGGAATAGATATTATGAGCGAGAAGGACTCTATTATAGACTTCTCCAAAGGTAAATGTATTTTAAATGATAAAGGCAGTGTAATTATTATTGATTTGGACAGGAGAACTCTAAAGCATGACAAACACTGTACAGGGTACAAGGTTCAGTTAGTACTTGACAATGACATTCAAGATATGCAAACACACTCATCTGACACAGAGCTAATGGACTTGAAAACATTGCTTGATCATAAGATAAGTGAAGCTACAGCTCTCAGTGTACATGAACGTATAAAACTACAGGAAGTGTTATCTAAATATTTACAAGTTTTTACCAAACGATTAGGTGTTATCAACACGTATGTATACAAGATTGAAGTTAAGCCTCACAAGATCTTCTACCACAAGACATATAACGTACCGTTATCTCAACGACCTGCTGTGTGGCAAGAATTAAAACAAATGTTAGACTGGAAGGTCATTGAACCATCCACCTCACCTTATTGTAGTCCTCTACTTGTTGTCAAAAAATCAAATGGAAGCATTAGGTTAGTGTTAGACGCACGAGCAATTAATGAAATAATTTTATCGGTTCACACAAAACCCGAAAATTTAGAAGAGCAATTACAGAAATTTCTAGATGCAAAATATTTTTCCACAATAGATCTCACTAATTCGTTTTGGCAGGTGGGTATCACTCCTGATTCACGGAAATATACTGCATTTATGTTCGGGGGGCGAACCTATCAGTTTTGTGTTCTACCTTTCGGACTGAATGTCAGCTCTGGGGTATTCATTACAGCCCTGGATACCGTGCTTGGCGATGATTTAGTTGAGACAGTCACACACTATGTAGATGATATACTGATAGCTACACAGTCTTGGAAGGAACACGTTGGCACACTTCAAAGAATTTTAGAAAAATACGCACACTGAGATCTTAGAGCATTTCATGCTGAATAATGTCAAAGTCATACCCATCAAAATATTGCTAAGCAACTCGAAAAACTCTGTTGTTACAACACAGATAATAAGTGGTGTAGAAATTTTCATTTCAGCGTTCCAGAGTCGCAGTTGAAGACAGAAGAACTCTTCTTTCAGCGCGCGCCTCCACCTGGAAGACGGAATATTAAAATAAAATTTATGATTACGTAGCAGTGAATGATATATTAATTTTTCACGGAACATTTGTTATTGTAGGTACCACTGACTTGGTATGACACCTGACGAACCGACAGACGTCATCTGTGAAGCGATCTTTTACTTTGAGAAATAGATTAGACGCACATCTCTCAACACGAAAAGCATCTATCAGTAGTCAAGGCCACACAGACACTCTACACACACGCACAAAACGCGAGGAATCGAACATTTTCTCTCTCTTACTATTTTGAATATTATTGAGTAGTGAAAACGCCTGGTCTTGCCTACTGATGTAATGAATGTTGTGTCTAACCTATCTTAATTTCAGATGACATCACGTGACACAATGTAATAACCTATAGCTATGTAATGATGATGCAAACATGTTTATGTGCAACTGTATTATGTTTATGCTAAGAAAATATGTGACGTGTGTATGTATAATTACTTATTTTTTTAACTGATGTATCATGTAACTGTTACTATGTAAAAAATTTGAACAAAACGAGTGCCAAAAAGACATTGCATAGTGAACCTCTGTTCACGGACATTAACGAACATTACTAACTCTGCAACTACGCAGAAACCTATGTGAAAGAAACGGTTAATGCCATTCATTATGCAGCGTATCTATGTAAACGCGATGAATGATTTCTTTGATTAATAACTACGAACATTTAGGTGAGCTATATTCAGCAATAAACTGAAAATGTGAAGGGCATAATTCGTGCATCGTCTAGTGACATTACTACAGTACCTAACTTCAAGATGTTAACTGGATTAAATGGACACAAAGTGCCTGTCCAGAAAACAACACGACGGGTGGAAGAATTTTGGTTGGAACTTCAGGGAATGAAATGTTCCCGAAATGTCACGGACACTCTTACCTGGACTGTCCAAGGATCGACGCCAGCTATGTGCCGTCCGAGGTTCTGCAACCAAGCTTCCACGGAATGTAAAAAAAAAAAAAAACAAAAAAAAAACGAACTGCACGTGGACCAATTACTCGACGGGTCACGTCTGATCTGTAATGAGCAATGCCTTTACTCACAACGAACTGCATCACAACGACTATAATGGAAATGGGAAATGGACACGCTTATGTATTAATCACGTTGTTATACAACGATGTCACTGTGATCAAAAAAAAAAAAAACTTTACCACGACGATACTAACCTGTAAAAAAAAAATTATTGTGCAGCAGATGAATATGAACTGTAATAACGACACGATGTGTATAGGTCAACGCACCTGAAACATACGGACATTTTTCTTTGAAGTATTTCAAAACAATACTATGTAACTAAGAACATTCAACAATCTAAGTTGTATTGTGTTATAACAAATATTGTAAATTTAAAACTAAGTTACCTGTCATAGAATGTAGTCTTCATATGTAATCTTGGTTGAATATTTTCTTTGTGCAACGACTGAGAAACACGCGCACACGAACAATATGAACTGCAATACTGTGCCGCGTGATCTAACTGTACGATATAACGGCAGTGCCGGAGTCACACAGACGCTTCTGCGCATGCGCGCACTCTATCTGCCAACATAAGAACTTTTACGGCGCACCCGCGTCATTCAAATTTTGTATATAATGTGTATAATGTAAGTCATGTAAATAGTTGTAGATAACTTAGATTTTCTTGTGCCTTTAGGTGAATTGCTCGCCTGCAGGTGTGTCCTTTCGCCTCGCAATTCAGGGGGCAATATAAAGGCACATTTGCATGCCGAGCGTGAGTTTCCTCGGAAACGCGAAATATTAATTAAATAAATAATCAGTGACAAATAAATAAAGCCTATGGCACACAACTGCAGCGCTGTGTCGCTGATAAAACAAAAGCACAATTACGTTACTCTTATGTTTAATTAAGAAAGGGGAGAGCTCTGGTAGAAGTGGTGCGAGAAGCACGTATTTTATTCTATTGTCTGGCACACCGCCATATTTCATGTTATAAAGGAATACTGCGAGTTGCAACCAGATTAGGCACTCGATTCTGTAAAGAATTTATATTTATAAAAGTAAGTAGGATTATGAACTGTAGGCTTATTCATTGAATATATCTGATTTAACTAACTGTGTAACTTTTTTATGTTTAGTAGACAATCACCTCTGTACGACGTATTGGCATGGCTGGCAAATTATTGAAATATTGAGATTTAGATTATGAGTCCGCACCTACCGCAGCAGTCTTTGGAAACGATTTATTTACGAAGTCCGATTATTTCAGTTTTATTTCACGGTCAACTACGAGTAACATTGCCTTTATGAGAAAGCCATTGTCAAGCGTCTGATATCGAATAATTAAACGTCCACGTTCCAGATAAGCAAATATTTATTACAATCACAATCACCATCATACAGATAGAATAATTAATATTTAAATAATATTTTTTATTTTATTTATTTTATAATCTGCACGAAGAGTTTGACGACGTTTGCAGCAGCATGGACTATCAGCTCGGAGACCATGGCTGCGGTTACCCTTGACGCTGCAAAACAGACAGGAGCGCCTGCGATGGTGTACTCAACGACGAACCTGGGTGCACGAATGGCAAAACGTCATTTTTCGGATGAATCCAGGTTCTGTTTACAGCATCATGATGGTCGCATCCGTGTTTGGCGACATCGCGGTGAACGCACATTGGAAGCGTGTATTCGTCATCGCCATACTGGTGTATTACCCGGCGTGATGGTATGGGTCCCATTGGTTACACGTCTCGGTCACCTCTTGTTCGCATTGACGGCATTTTGAACAGTGGACGCTACATTTCAGATGTGTTACGACCCGTGCCCCTACCCTTCATTCGATTACTGCGAAACCCTACATTTGAGCAGGATAATGCACGACCGCATGTTGCAGGTCCTGTACGGGCCTTTCTGGATACAGAAAATGTTCGACTGCTGCCCTGGCCAGCACATTCTCCAGATCTCTCACCAACTGAAAACGTCTGGTCAATGGTGGCCGAGCATCTGGCTCGTCAAAATACGCCAGTCACTACTCTTGATGAACTGTGGTATCGTGTTGAGGCTGCATGGGCAGCTGTGCCTGTACTCATCATTCCAATCTTTGTTTGACTCAATGCCCAGGCGTATCAAGGTTGTTATTATGCCCAGAGGTGGTTGTTCTGGGTACTGATGTCTCAGGATCTATGCACCCAAATTGCGTGAAGTTGTAATCACAAATCAGTTCTGGTATAATATATTTGGCCAATGAATACCCGTTTATCATCTGCATTTCTTCTTGGTGTAGCAATTTTAATGGCCAGTAGTGTATCTACCAGTGATGAGGATGATATGTAGTGGATATATGTGCTTATTTTATACAAACATGCTAAGTGTCTTTTTGGTGTTTCATGTACAGTTAACAAGCATTCTTGTTTGTTCTAGTGAGTCAGATTTTCTCACTGTGATGAAGATGCAGATTTTTCTGAACTGCTTAACATATATGAAGTACTGTCACTACCACCTTCTCCCGTTAACAGCCCCAAAGAGGCTCTCTTATATAAGACTGGGGGAACGAGATATGAGCAGCCAGGTGAGGCAGAGATTTTTAGGAAGCATCTAAATAAACTGTGTGTGCTTAATTTCACATGATACTTACAGACTGTTATGTGTTATGTGTGTGTTTCAGAATTAGTTGATGATCTGGAATTGTCAGAGGGCCTGGTAAGGCCTACATTTATGCTTTTCATCCAGTTAATTGTACTAGCAATTTCATTCCTCTTCCAAAAGATATTACTGCTAAAAAGCATGCATTCATGTCCGAAATGTAGATTAGAAGGATGAATATTGATCACATAGTCGCCTCTGGCTTGCGAAGAAGTTACTCACATCGTAAAAGTCGTACAGATACATACAAGATATCCAATGTCTGCAGACGTTTTAACTTTTGAGGCATATTACTCCATTCACAATCCAACACCTTCCGTAATTCGAGAGACAAAACCCCATTATCAATTCCACATTTACATTCTGGATGTAGATGAGGAAAGGAAAGCAATCCAGGGGATGTGAAGCATATATTAGTTGGGCCCCCATGTTTAAATGCAGGTTTACTGCTGTTCTCTGAAGGAGAGAAGCATCACTTTGTCTGGATCAGGAGCATGTCCCACCTACTTTTCACGCAGTTATCGAAAAAAAATAGGGCAAGGAATTTTTGCTGAAGATGCGTCGGCTCCTTTTCTAAGCGTAAGTATTTAGAAAGACAACTGATTTGTTGCCCAATCCAAGAACCACTACTGAGCAGACATAATGGGCAGACATATACATGCCAGCGCCATATACACACAGCTATGACAAAAGCTTCATATAGCTATTCCACTCTCTCACACTCACACACAGAAACACACACACACACACACACACACACACACACACACACACACACACACATGGAGTGAGAATGGGAGTGTGCCCATCCCATCCATTCAACTTAAGCTTTTGTCATCATGGTGCAGCTAACTGACTTCAGTTGGAGTGCAGTATGCACCTCATGGCCTGATGAGAAAAAATTATTTGGTGCACCATATTCAGAGATGCATAGTAATCAAGCAGAAACTCCTTATAGTCTTTGATCACAAGAGCCTCTGAGGCCACATGATCACACCCTTTGCCCATCTTTGGTTGACACCTGCATCTGTACCGGATGTATGCACTTCGGATCTGAGCCCCACAAAATCCAAGATCTATAAGTCATTCGCCTCGCCTTTCATCACGCTGATAACTTTCTTACACTGAAGTATTAGGCAATAAGAATTATAGGCTACATATCCAGATGTGTCGAAATCCTAGGGTTGGAACCTTATTACTTCGTGTGGATTGCAGCCTTTTACCCAGTAGATAAAACAGTCTGTACCTGTGAAGTAACTGAACATCAGCAAAGTTTGCTTTTGCAAACTCATAATGGAACTGGTACATATGGAGACCGGGTAAGTCCACAATCCAAATACTGATATAGGTAGGCTTCGTGAACTCCACCAAAAGCTGAGCCATCTCCACAGGTACTACACCTTCATTGACGATTGTAGCCTACTTAAAATTTGGCCTGGCGAAGTAATCTCTTCCACCATAACGCTCATCCCAACTGTATTCTATACGAATTTCATGGCCTTTTCTAACATTATCGATTATTTTGGCGAAATCTGAATTATTCATTAAAATATTTTTCAAAATCACACGTCCTGAGAGCCGTATTTTAGGTGTAAAGATCAATATGATTCTTTAACCAGAGATTCTACTCAAAGGTTACGCAACGGGTGTTTCTAATAAGTTTCAACCCCAACTTGAGACATTGCTGAAGGATTCTATACTGTAGAATACATCTCAAGTTATTCCCCAGTATTGTCATCGGCTTGGGGACGAAACCATTTCGCAGGACTAGGCGGTTTGGACAAAGTGGCATGTCATTATATGTGTCTGCTTCCAGGACCTATCCCAAACCAGTGTCTGCAGCCACCAGCAGCAACACAATGGATTTTTTTTTCAGTCTGACCATTTCATTTTTGTCCAGCTACTGGAAACCTCCAGACGGAAAAGATTGTTGTATGGCATGCCTGAAGATATTTTTTCTTCCAAGTAAAATACTTAACACAAATCATCAGATGGCCTGTACCCTGTCTCACATAGTCGTGGATTATTCGTCTTGGCGTGTCTGTCGGCACACTGATAAAGACCTCCATGAATCCTGTGGTAGAAAAAAAGAAACATGTCAACACCAGTCAACAATGTGATGCTGATACATGCCTCGTTTTAAAAATTGCATATCATGACAGCCACGGTGTGGTCTAAAAGAAGGAAGGATCCAGAGTGTATGCACCCAGCCATACACGTTAAATTTTCTCAGGAACGTTTTGCAAGCAAGCACACATCTGTCTCTATTCACAATTTGGCATGTCGCACCAAATTAGACAAGTTGAACGCCGTCCAACCATTCACTATGTGTCTATATTCCACATCGATCATGTTGGCGCCTGTGGATTTGCCTATGAATGCTGTTATACAGCAGTCTGGTTTCATGGAGTATCTTCCATCGAATCTAGGTATTCATATGGAAAGACCCCCTATGTTACAAGCTGGTGCTAATATCTCTGGCAGACGCACGTCCACGAAGCTCTCGCGAAGTTAAGTGATTAATATTGAAATAAAAGCTATTTTAGTTAATATTACATTTTAGAATAAGGCATTTACTTCCTCGTTAGGCTATCTATTGTAGGTTTAGCTTTTCTAAGCGTATTTAAATAAAACAGAAAGTATTTCGTAAAGGCCGATAGTCGTTAATTTTGTTTACATTTTGCTCATAATTTCGGGCGAGTGTAGATATTTATTTTTTTAGCTATACTTTTTGGTTCAAAGTTACATTAATTCGTGTCTGTCATATAGACTTCAGGTAGTTAATTAGAACTTTCTAAAATAAGTTTCAAAGTGTGTTTACACTATCGTTTAGTTATCTACTAGTTCACGCTTCGAAACTTTAGTGATCTTGTGCCAAGTTATTCTCTGCTTTTGTGTAAATTTTTCTATCAAACCATATGTGACAAATTTGGTGGTTGCTGAAAGAGGGGGGTGTTCTGAGAAGACTGTAGGTTATGGTTTCATTGGCGTGAATGTAGTGGTGAGGAAGCCTGGGTATATTAATGGCAATGTAGGTTATGTAGGAAGGACATAAAAATCACTGAAATGGAGGCAAATAGCTCTGAGCACTATGGGACTTAACATCTATGGCCATCAGTCCCCTAGAACTTAGAACTACTTAAACCTAACTAACCTAATGACAGAACACAACACCCAGCCATCACGAGGCAGAGAAAATCCCTGACCCCGCCGGGAATCGAACCCGGGAACCCGGGCGTGGGAAGCGAGAACGCTACCGCACGACCACGAGCTGCGGGCAAAATGGAGGCAAAAATTTGTGCCTGTAAGGCTGAGTTAGAAATCGCGAATTTGGAATTATGTAGTCTATGGGAGGATAAAGAGATGGGGTGCTGGGAAAAGATAGGAAGCAAAGCGTGAAAAAGGGAAACAGTTGAAAAAGATTTAGAAACTCCGTTAATAAAACAGTTTGGCTTGCTATCTGAAGTTGTGGAGGAAGGGTCTCATCCCTATGTTGCTGATGTACGTTGAAGCAGAGTAGTAGTTTAAGGAAAAAAAGACAGGTCGAGATGATTTCAGAATAGGAAAAGGAGGATTCTGTTTGTAGTTAGAGTTATGGGAGGAGTGTAGGCCAGCAGCTGCAGGAGAAATTAGGTGAATGGTACAACGTTACAAGTTTTGTTAAAACAAGTGCTAACCTTAGCCATGTGACACAAAACTTAGGTTAGCTATGCAGGGACTTTGAGTAGGAAGATCAGGCAATTATAGTTGGGGGGAGACAAAATTGGAGCAAAAACCGGCCATACAAATGTGGGGTTTGTGTAGGTCTTTCAGCGAAATGATCGTCCATGGGTAAACACTGCTGTAAGGCATGTTAATGAGGTTGTAACGGATTTTGGCCCTAAAAATCGATTATTCTAAAATATTTTTTCTTGATCTACACAGTATAATCTGTGTTGTGTGTGAGTTTTATCACGATAGCAGCTTTGGAAATGTCTTTAAATTGTTCCACTGATTAACATGATTAACATGCACTGACAGCCACTCCCACCTTCTCCGCCATTTGGGAAACTGCTTGCATCAGCGGAACTTTCGTTAGTGTGAAGGCTATTTTCTTTCGACATCTTTGACTGACATCTGTATTTGTGGCTGACATCTATATCTTTGCCTGAAAGCTTTCTTGCGTGTGGATTATTTACGTTTTGACAATACTAACACATATTAGTAGGTGGAAGGCTGAACTCGCAAACCTTTACATGTAAATCAAGTTTTATGCATAATGGGTTTCATGGAAATTGGTTTACCAACAAGAACGAGGTAATAGCTTGAAATGAAGAACATAAGCTCTCAGCTTTGGCATCGAGACTTGGGACAGGAGAATTGTACAGGTGACGTTGATAAGGATTCCACTGGATTTAGACTTATTGATTTAGAGCTTCTCTGCCACGATATAATGTTTTCACGTTCATGTGTTAGCTGTAAAAATATGGAATGCATGAATGTTGTTGAAGAAAGAAGAGTGGGAATATCTTATGATTTTAAGTTAATTTGTAATTAGGGTGGCTATGAATTTTCATTTTCCTTCTCCAAAAAAGGTGACACTGCAACCTATGAAAGCAATTTTCGGTTAGTTTATGCTCTGAAATGCTTTGGGCAGAGCAGGGAAGGAGGTAATTTATCGTGTGGTTTTCCGAACATGCCTCCAACTTGTGAAAGGTTGGAAAAATAAATAGAGAAATGTCTGATGCTGTATGCGATACTGCCAAAGTTTCTATGAAGAAAGCAGTAGAGGAATTTGTGGAAATAAACCAAAAAGAAATAGATCCTGGGGTAGATATTCTTGACGGTGAATCTCCTACATTTGTTACTGACTGTCTGTAGATGGGACCTGGATGAAAAGGGGTCACACATCTGTGTATGGAGTTGCATCTGTTATTGGTATCGACACAGGTAAAGCTTTAGATGTAGAAATTATGTCTAAATACTGCTACCAGTGTGCAATAAGGAAAATTTCCAACAATGGAGACAGAGAAACTGTGGCAAGAAAAGCATGAAGTAGCATTCTCTAAAAATTATAGTGGCTCAAGTGGGGGCATGGATGCTGCTGCAGTTGTGAGGATGTTCTCCAGATCTGAGGACCAGTGTGGTGTTAGATATGCTAAATAACTTGGTGATGGGGAATCCTCTTCGTTCAAAGCTGTAACATAAAAATCTGTACAACACAACAATAGAAAACTTGGAATGTGTTGGCCACATCCAAAAGAGGCTTGGGGGTAGACTTCATCGCTTGCTCAAAGGGATGAAAGGTGAAGTACTTGAGGATGGAAAACCATTAGGAGGAGAAGGTAGGCTTACTGTGGGAAAAACTGATTCTCTTCATTTATCTTACAGGAGAGCTGTCAGGAAAATCTAGAGGCCCTGAGGTGTGCTGTGTGGCCAAGTTTTTTCCACAATCTATCCACTGATCAAACACCAGTGACCAATCTTTGTCCGAAAGACAATTTGTGTAAGTTCATCAACAGAAATGAGACTATTCACATAAACACTCATTACCAGAAATTTTATGAATGCAATTAAGCTCAAATTCAGGTTTCTTGCAAACCCTGATTTCATGGAAATACACAAGATTCAGATGTAAGCCTCAATAATTTAATTAGGATTTGATGCTCCAAAAGGACATTATTTGGACTTGAAGTACTCAAAAGAGGAGTCTATGATGCAGTTTTAGGTTGCAATAAGGGAAATAATGGCAGAGTTGAAATGCTAATGAGAGCTGGTATAGATCCTGGTAAGTTTACAACAAAAACATTTTACACCACCGTCGATAGCAGGGTCAAGAAACGTAACGGATTAGTGTCTTACCTGCAAATATGGGCCAGGCAGATTCGAAGAGGATAGGAGAGAAATCTGGAGGATGAGGAGTATCAGTATGGAGGAGTTTAAAATTTAGCTTATCACTTGTTGAAGTCTGAGAAGAGAATCTTTGAACCTCATTTTCTCTGTTTTACATTTTTCTACGTTATTAGCAGCCTTTTCTCAAAAAGTATATGCAGTAATGGTATGAAATTTTCAGGAACTGTTTGCAACGAGTAGCTGTCTCCTTGGAAATAAAAATACGAGATTCTTCAATTACATTCTGATTTTTGAATGACTGTATGTAGGAAAATAGGTTAGATTTAGATGTGCAAAATTAAAAACTCTGTTAATGATACTGTTTCTACCATAAATTACTAACTGTAGTTCAGTGGTTTTATAACCTTCTCAGGGCACTACAATAAAATTTTGAGATTAATTGCATGATTAGAATTTGAGTTATGGCTTTCTATAAAAAAGACAGTAAAAAATTAAAAATTCATATTTCTGGCAAAATATTAATCCTGCATATTTTATTATATTTTTCCGTTAAAACACAGTTCTTTCGCTTTACACTTGCAAAATTTTAGATTTGTACATTAATAAATATGGTTGTAATGGTTTTTAAATAAATGTTTATATTTTCCATTACATCCCCTCTTAACACTGAGTTGAACAGAATGCTCCAGGCACTGGCAAAATCTCACATGAGTGTTGTTCCAGTTGATGCTATTGGTAGATGGGGATACAGTACACATGGCCTGAACCTAAATAGGAAGGGGAAAGACAAGTTAGCTTCGCTATTAGCAGATACTGTAAGGAGAGGCATAGTCTCACAAGGGATGATCGCTGTGGTTAATGGGACCAGGCAGACAGATTGTTTAGGTTAAAGCCAAAGTCCAAACTGATAGTAATCAAGGAAAACAGAATAAAAGAATCTTCATGTACAGAAACAGGGATAAAACTAAGGGTAGTATCAATTTACTTCGTTTACTTCATCAAAATGTCAGGGGAATAAAAAATAAAGTAGATAAGCTGTTAGTGTGTTTTGATGATCTCAAAAATAAGACTGAGATTGATATACTTCGTCTGTCTGAACACCGTGTAACTGTGGGGATGGAAAGCGTCATTATAAATGGGTATAACTTAGCATCTTACACTCGCAGATCTAGCATGCGTAAAGGAAGATTTGCCATTTATACAAAACACTGATATAAGTACAAAACAGTAGAAGTAAGCAAATAATATGTGGATAGGTTTCCAACGTGAATTTGGTTGTGCATCAGGAATGAACAGAGGTTAAGCACGTAAACAGTAGTTGACACTAGAATCATGGGACAATCCATTCTGGAAATCATTAGAGAATTCAGTATTTCTAGATCCACAGTGTCAATGTGTATCCTCTCGCCATGGACAGTGCAGTGGCTGACGACCTGCACTTAACGACCAAAAGCAGCTGCGTTTGTGTAGAACTGTCAGTACTAACAAGCAAGCAGCATTACGTGAAATAACTACAGAAATAAATGAGGGAGGTACGACGAACGTATCCATTAGTACAGTGTAGCGAAGTTTGGAGTTGATAGGCTGTGACGGCAGACCACTGACGCGTGTGCCTTTCCTATTAGCACGACATCGTCTCCACCGCATTTCCTGGGCTCATGACCACACTGGCTGGATCCTAGACGACTGGAAAATCTTGGCCTGTCAGATGAGTCCCGATTTCAGCTGGTAAGGGCTGATGGCAAGATTTCGTAGATCCCATGAAGCCAAACTGTCATTAAGGCACTGTGTAAGCTGATGATGACTCGATAATGGTGTGGGTTGCATTTATATGGAATGCACTGGGTTCTCTGGCGCAACTGAACTGATCATGCATTGTAAATGTTTAAGACCATTTCCAGCCATTCATGGACTTAATGTTTCCAAATCTGCCAACACGCCAAAATCGTACACAACTGGTTGAAGAACATTCTGGACTTTTAGAGCGAAAGATTTGGCCATCGACATCACATGTCATGAGACGTAATAGAGAGATCAGTTTGTATGCAACATCTTACATCAGCAACGCATTCGGAATTGTGCATAGCTATAGAGGCGGCATGGCTCAGCGTTTCTGCATCCAGCGACTTGTCGAGTCCATGCCATGTCGGGTTGCTGCTCTGTGACAGACCACAAGATGTTTGACACAATATTAGAAGGTATACCGTTACCTTTGTCACCTCAGTGTATGTGCATGTACATGTGGTTCTTTCTATTTCACAAGCAGCTGCTAGTCCCTACCTATGCATTCTATATACTGTATGTACAAATTCATAGTACTTTTCATGCTCCCTAGCAATCAGTTACTGTTCTGTAAATATTGTATATAAAATCATCCTTGTCCTCTATTAGTACTATTATGATGTATCTCTGCTTGTCACTTACAGAATTATGTAAATATTCTATAAACAATTCATAGTAGTGTTAGATTATCATGGCATTCAGCTACTGTTGTGTAAATATTGCATGTAAAATTATTCTCCGACTTTCTTAGCATGATTTATCTCTGCATATATGCAATCTCTTTTAAAAACATTGTATTGTTAATGTTATCAGACTATGAGATAATTTGTTACATAACTGTTATTATTCAGAAAAGAACACAATTCTTTTCGCCATTAAAATTATTGTACGTTGGAAACATATAAGAACGTTCTTTTTTGTATAGACACACAGACATATGCATATTTATATAATATATTTGCAGCTGTAATGTAAGAACGCCAACAGCACAGTCAGCGTACCGCAATTAGTGAAGGATTATATGGGTTGTTTCAATTCGTCACACTTCAGTTTAATGTACATGACTGAACCTTCAGATCTAACTCAAGCACTGCTTCTTAATACATATTGATAGCTAATGCCTCACAATTTAGCATGCTAATGTTAACAGGAGTGTACTGTAGGTTGTATTCAGTCTGGAAAAAATCCTCGAGTAAAGCCTTGGAACCAGATCACAACTAAGCGGAATAGACCCAGCAAATAAAACGGTATATGAATTCTGGTACATGGAACGTCTAGGGCATTACAACTAAGAAAACAGAAGTATTCAAATAAATCCATCAGAGGAATGTTCCAACAGAAACATAACGGAAAGTAAAACGAGTAGAGGAAACAGAGAATTATGTTCATATTTACAGTGGAGGGGATATTCTTTGCAGCACATGAGAAGTGGGAACACTATATTAAAAAATGGGACTGCGTGAGCTAATGTCTGATGCATGTGGATATGAAGTTCGTAACGTACAATGTAGCTATCACAGCAGAATATGCACCCTGAGAAGAATAATTTCTTTAATGATTTTTCAATCCTCCTAGATGGCATCAGCAGTAGGAACCAGTTGTATCTTTTCGAAGAATTTAATGGATAAGTGGGTAAGCAGAATGCTAGCAAGGTTGTAGGCAATTTTGGGGAGGATATCATGAATGATAATAGAGAGACGCTGCTAGAGATGTGTGGACAGTAAAGTCTTAAGATATGGCATGACTTTTCTCAGAGCAAAGAAATCCGTAAATATACGTGGACACAACCTGCAGCTGTGTTAAAAGCTATAACTGATTAGGCAATGGGGAAAGAAATCAATTGTGGAAAGGTGGAGGACTGCAGAGTGTATACAGGAGCAGAATGCGGATCTGATCCTTTACTGTACACTTCCAAAAAATTAGTAGGTGGCAAAACAATTATAATGAAAATCGAGACAAACTAGACCCTACCACAGTATAAGTTTATTTGAGGATCCTCCAATTGCCTTTATACAAGCTTAGATTGAGTGGGAGCTACATGAGACTGGTAATGCAACAGTGGAAGCATCGTATAAGACAACTGTAGAGATATTCATGAAGCTACCCTTGAAACCCTCAAAGTAACTGAGAACACATGTGGAAAATTTAAAAGTAATTGATGATACTACTGCAGAGGTGTAGGAGAAAAATGAGATCTACAACAGCTGGGTTATGAGCAATAGTTAGTAGGTATGTAAGACAGAGGAGAGGCAAAGAAAGCAATAATTAGAGAAAAAATTCTAGGAGGGACTTGAAATGTGAAAAAATTAATAAGTACAATGGATTTCAAAGCAAGAAGAAGGATGGAAGGTGACAAAAGGGCTAAAAAACAAATGACGTAAGTGCTACAGACTTACAGCCGAATGCCTAGCCTGATGGAAGACATACTGCGAAAGACTGTTTAAAGAAGATTAAACTACAGTATATGTGTTGCTCGGCAGGCAACGAACATGGTAGAGTAATCCATTAGATTACAACAGCAAAAGTACAAGATAGAGTCAAGAAACTAAAAAATGAAACTTTCTGGCAGATTAAAACTGTGTGCTGGACTGAGACGCCAACTCGGGACCTTAGCTTTTCACGGGTATGTGCTCTACCGTCTGAGCTACCCAAGCACGACTCAGCACCCCTCCTCAAAGCTGTACTTCCCGTAGAAAAGCTGTGAAGACGGTTATTCTTCGCTAGAATCCGTAATTTTCGAATTAGTCAAGAAAAGCGTTCAATAATGCCTTTTAAACATTTCAATCTGGAAACATCCCCCGGGCTGTGGCTAAGTCATGTCTCCACAGAATCCTTTCTTCCAGTAGTGCTAGTCCTACAAGGTTCGCAGGAGAACTTCTGTGAAGTTTGCAAGGTAAGAGACGAGGTACTGGCGGAAGTAAAATTGTGAGGACGGGTCGTGAGGCGTCCTTGGGTACGTCACTCGGTACAGCAATTGCCCGCGAAAGGCAAAGGTCCCGAGTTCTAGTCTCGGCTCGGCGCACAGTTTTAATCTGCCATTAAGTTTCATATGAGAGCTCACTCCGCTGCAGAGTAAAAACGGAAAAGCAACACATCATAGAACTGCACATGTGGAGTTGCTGAAGGCTGGGCCCAACTTGTTATTTGCACATCTCACAAAACTATTTAACCTTTGTCTTAGTGGAGAGGAAATCCCTGTCGAGTTCAGAGAAGGATTCATCACAAACATATTTAAAAATCAAAGTAAGGGTAACTGCGCAAAATTATTGTAGCATCACAGCTTTCTGTTCTGTATCGAGACTATATGGTAAGGTCCTGAAAACTAGAACGACAGAGAAACTGAGGATGTAGAAGAACAGAGTGTCTTCAGGGTAGGAAGATATTTTATCTATAATATCTGCGGCGTTAGACAGGTGACTGACTAGAGAGTGGCACATACCTTGGAGACACACAAGGTTTCCCATACTTGCAGAGGACCCATGGCATTATATCACTTTCTAGAATGTGGGAAAGAATGAAAAATCAGAACATTCATAAACGTTATGTAAAAGTGGTTAGAAAGCTGTGTTCTGGTAATACTTCATGTTATAGTTTTAAAGTTACTATCACAGACACTTAAGGTTAGCAAAGAAATGATGCTGCTTAGCGCCTACGACATTTAAAATAATTTTGAGCAAAGCACTGGAAAATTGGAAAAAGAAGTGCATGGAAATTAGAGTGAGTGATGAAACCTCGTGTCCCTAAATTTCGCCGACCTTCGGGTCATCCTTGCTGAGAAGAAATGAATGTGTCTCACATGTTACTAAAGCTTAAAGAAGAATATAAACAGGTAGCTATGAAAAAAAGTTGACACTATATATATATTCACTCTACATACACTCCGAGTAATAGCTCTTGAAACACTTAACTGACGAAGGAAAGATGTAAGTGCCTCGCAGAGGGAGCTATTTTCAGTAAGAAAAGGGGACAAAATATCCAATATTCCTAGCCAACCACTTCATTGATTCATGGTTCAGCTATTATTTTCATTGTGTATCTCTACAACTGTTCCACTGCACCATTCATTTCATTGTATAACCAATAATACGTGGACACTTCAGATTACGTACCACTAACATATACTTCGGTCCATGGTCGACAATCTAACCCTCCTAGAGGCGGCTATTCAGCAGGCTTTCCTCCGTCAGCATCACTGTATTGGTATCTTCTTTGATATCAGTAAGGCATATGATACCACTTGGAGACACTGTATGCTTGGACAACTGCATCAATGGGGCTTTCGTGGCCGCCTCCCCATTTTCATTCGGTCTTTCCTGTCTCAGCGGTTTTTTCGGACCCGCGTTGGTAGCACACTGTCTGATCGCTTTGAGCAAGAGAACGGTGTCCCCCAGGGCAGTGTTTTAAGCGTTACCCTCTTTGCCATAGCCATCAACAGTATAATGTCTACAGTGAGGAGCCCAGTACAGTGCTCCTTGTTTGTGGACGACTTTGCTGTTTTCTGTTCCTCCTCCAGTGTTGCAACCGTGAGCCGTCAGTTGCAGCTAACAGTGCGGCGGTTAGAGGAGTGGGCTGCAAAGACAGGTTTTCGGTTTTCTGCCGATAAGTGTGTTTGTGTTCATTTTAATCGTTCTCGTCGTCTTTTTACTTTGCCTGCCTTGCATATGGGGGATGCTGTCCTACATTTTAGAGACACAGTGCGGTTTCTGGGCCTAATTTTTGACTCCAGGTTGTCATGGCTGCCACACCTACGTGACTTGAAAGCCAGAACCCGGAAGGCACTGAACATCCTCAAGTGCCTCAGCCACAGGTCTTGGGGAGCGGACAGGAAGCGTCTCCTTCAGTTTTATCGGGCTTTTGTGCGTTCACGGCTGGACTATGGGTGCACAGTATATGGGTCAGCAAGGCCGTCTTATTTGCAGATCCTTGACGCTGTTCACCATGCTGCGATTCGACTGGCCACTGGTGCTTATCGGACCAGTCCCATACCCAGCCTCTGTGCTGAGGCTGGCGAACCGCCACTTACCATCCGGCGGCAGCTCCTGCTAGTGCGCCAGGCTTGTAAGTTTCTTGCAGCTCCCACCTCGCCTGCCCATCCACCTCTGGACCGCCTTTTTTTCCACCGTCCCCGGGCTACGTTGCCATTTGGGATCCGTGTGCAACGTGTGCTAGAGTCGCTCGGTGTGGAGTCTGTACAACCCCAAATCCAGGGTTTTAACCGCCTGCCACCCTGGTTACTGAAGAGTCCCAGAGTGATTTTAGATTTATTGGAGTACAAGAGAGATTGCACTCCTGCCACCGTTTTTAATGCAGCATTTTCTGCTATTTTATCTGAGCACCACGACTATGTAGCTGTTTTTACGGATGGGTCGAAACAAGGGGCTTCCGTTGGTTGCTCAGTTGTTTTTCCGGATCGTGTCCTGAAGATCCGACTGCCTCAGACTTTTACTGTCTTTGATGCAGAATTGTCTGCGATCTTGCGGGCGCTGGAGCAGATGAGACATTCTTCCTCTCCTAAATTTCTTGTCTGTTCCGATTCACTCAGTGCCCTTCAATCATTGCACCATTTGTACCCGGCGGATAAAGTAGTCCAGACCATCCAGGATGCCCTCCTCCGACTACAGCGACTGGGGAAGGTTGTAGCTTTCTGCTGGGTTCCGGGGCATGTCGGCATTGCTGGGAATGAAAGGGCAGATCTCGCAGCCAAGGAGGCGTGTCTCGATCCACAAGTATCTCAGTGTGCTATTCCCTTGCACGCACTCACCTCGTAGTTGAGCTCACGAGTCATGTGTCGGTGGGAGGATGAGTGGCTGGAAGTGACTGACAATAAGCTCCGTATAGTCAAGCCCACAACGCGTGTGTGGTGTACTTCCTTTCAGCCCCATCGACGGGACGAGGTTCTCCTCACTCGGCTTCGAATAGGCCACAGCCCTATGACGCATGGCTTCCTGCTCCGGCGAGAAGACCCTCCAATGTGTGGTGCTTGCGGCGTCCAGGTCACTGTGCGCCACGTTTTATTGGATTGCGTTTTATTTTCTGACCAGCGGGCCGCGGCTGACTTGCCAGCGGACCTGCCAACTCTTTTAGGCAACACTCGGACGAATGTGGTTAAAGTTTTAAAGTTCTGTCCCATGTCAAATGTTTTCACAAAGATTTTAGGGAGAGGATTTTAATTTGCTCACTGTGTGACAAGCTCGCCCATATTTTATGTCAGTAGCCAGCCAGTGACAATTTCAGTGGCATTCTTGTTGCTATGTTTTCCCTTTCCTTCGGTTTTACTTTCTTATATAGCATTTTCTTTCTTTTCCTGATTTCTTTGCGTGTGTGCTTCAGTTTTCTTAGGTCTGTCCACATTCGTTCCTTTTAATGTATGTCAGGGCGCTGATGACCTCGATGTTGAGCGCCCACAAACCCCAAGACACACACACACACACACACACACACACACACACACACACTCTAACATATACAGCCTACCGCTAATGATCTTCGATAGATTTCTTTCCTCGTGTATTCTCGCAACTGGCTTCTCATTTCTTACTTTCCCTGCACATTTAAATTTTAGCCTCTTTTAGCAACATCATGTTCATTAAACCTGAGATTTCTTCAACTACATTATTCTTCCTGTTGCCGTTTCTAGTTTATATAAATTTAATGCATTTCCGAAATCTGTTGGTTGGCTGGTTGATTGATTCAGAAGAGGGCACCAAACAGTGAGGTCATCCGTACCATCGGATTAGAGAACGACGACGAATGAAGTCGGCCCTTTCACAGGATCCGTCCCGGCATTTACCTGAAGCGATTTAGGAAACTCACGGAAAACCTAAATCAGGATGGCAGGAAGCGGGTTTGAACCATCGTCCTTATGAATGCGAGTCCATTGTGCTAACCAATGAGTCACCTCGCGCAGTCGAAATCTTTTCATAAGTTTTGAGCTGTAAACCATACAATCATACCTTCTTGGTTGTTGAAGACGTACTTTTATTTCATTGTTTGTCCTCCAGTATGACGTTTTCCTGCGTATCACTAATTTAGTTTCGGAAGATAGTTATTCTCGTTTTCATTGTTTTCGCTTATTTCGTAAATGTATATTATTTAATCCTAAGTCGTGAAATAAAACGTATGTCTTATTTGAGGATCATCGTTTCAAATCGTATTACGTGCACAGATCGTTATTTCACACGAAGCAAAAATCAAAAAAAGTCAAAATTTTCGACAGCAGGTCCTAGGTTTCCCACTGCATGAAGGAGCCATTTTAATTTTTAAATGCACTTAATACATTTTGAACCGGTTCACTTAACAAAACACATTTTGATCGAATCATGATTCTACGTAATATGATCTGAAACGATCATTTCAGTTTTTTATTGAGTTTATTTTTGGACACAGCCATTCACGTACAAGAATAAGGTTATCAACATGTTGTTTATTATAAATTGCGTGTTATAATCTTGCACTTAGTCCTTCTTCCAGCTGCAAACAGCAACAGTCATCGTCCTCGTGAGTAGGCTTATGAGTTACAGCTGATATCGCATCGGATATATGTGGAGAAAATAAAACAGCAACCTATCAGCCTTTGTCCAACTGTTCAGCAGTTTCTGACATTCAGTCTCTTAGCGTCAGATAATTCTCCCGGTTTCTCAATGACATTTCGACTACTCTTTCCTGTATAATGCATTTCAGTTCCTCGTCGTTTTGCAGATATAACTATCATCTTATAACTGAGTCTGCGAATTTGTTCCAGTTTCTCGTTACGCTGTAAACTTTATTTCTTTCTTTCTCCAGGTAGAATACTGGGATGCTTCCACACTTGAATCTGCCTTCTTTGTGACTGAGAGGCGGCATAAAATTACTTAAATGTGAATCTCGGTCGAAATACCAAAACGAAATGTCTCATCACGTCATAAAAAATATAGTAAAGCTCAGTCAAAGAATAAAAGCATGCATTTATGCACTCTATCCCAAAGGAATAACACATCTATGCATCGATATTGCAAATGACTGTGAAAATGATTATGTGTAAAATACATCAGGTGTTGGTACTTACTGAGTTTGGTTTCACCTGTCTAGCTATCGCAGCTCTAATTCGCGTTCTACATCCGTTCGATCACTCTCCCATGGATAAATAGCCCTCGAAATGTACAGACATGTAATCAAGACCACAATGCGCTGTAAGATGTAAACATTACATGCTAACGCCACATATGGGCAGGTTAGCTTAAAATGTTATTTGCAGTATATCAGGTTGATAAAGGTAATGCAACTCAGACAGCTACATCTGGTAAAATTCTTTCCGAATAATATAATTGTAAATTGCCAAGATATAAAAATTTACCGAAATATTATGTCTCTATCTACATGTACAGACCTTTATCTTGAGTTATGAATAGAAATCTGTTAGCCTTCTTTTTCAATATATGTTCTGAAGTATTCGCTCACTTGGAACGTGCTGGAGGTTATTATAGGCCAATCAGTTAAAGTTTCATGGATTATTTGCAGTATAAATCGTAATGATTAGGACCGAGCACTTTTACATTCAAATAACTAATAAATTTGTAGCTATGGCTACATGCTCGCATTTTCTTTTGTTAAATAAAATACAGAGTTGTGAGTCAATACTTACTACCCTCCACATTTACACAATACATTAATAGAAATTCTTCTGTACAATAGTAGTAATAGTGTATGAAAACTGGTTAGTTTGTTTTAAAACATTACTTTGTTGTCAGACATTTTTATATAACTGAGTAAATGATAAAAAATTTCGATTACAGCACTGTGCTTTCTTTATTGTCCTACAAACCGTTTTAATATGGAGAAATTAATTTTATTTTTTCTTATGGTAATGTAATTATGATTGTCGTTATTCATTTGAACTTCAGTATATTATTTGCAGCAGATTTCATGAGGGAATAAAAGCGCTTTGATGCAGTAGTCAAAGTGCCTATGGGTACAAGATGATCGTGGTAGATCACCATATATAATTTTTTCACCAAGTTTTTAAGTAATGAACTCCTTGTTTCTTAAAAATGAATTACCGCAGGAAATTATTACATGTGACCCTATTGAACGAAAATGTGCAAAATAAGTCAACATATCAAGTTGTCTCTCTCCAAGATTTTCAATAATTCTCATTGCAAATGTTACTGAACTGAGTTGTTCAAAAACATATTTTTTTTAGTTTAAATTTTCATCAATGCTGATACCTAAAAATTTTCCCCCTATTTATTATTTACTCACCATATGTCACTCTTATCACAAGTGTTGTAGCACTAGAAGTACAGAACAGAATATGTTGCGTCTTTCTGAAACTGAGAATGAGAGCAATTTCAGAATACCAGTCAGTGATGATTACTAGAACATTGACATTGTTTACTATATCTTCTGTTGCTGGATGTCTGACTGGATTGACTGCAATAGATACTAGTGTTATCCACAAAAAGAACTTCTCCTTTCTGCTGAATATTCGATCGTTTATACGTGGTGCATGAGGAACAACAGTAGATCAGAAAATACGTTTCTCCCCGATTGGAAGAATCTACCCTGATTACTAAGTACGATTTTATACATTCTTTAAGTTAGATATAAAATTATCTGTTCATGGGCTGTATCATCAGTTGCATAAAAACTCAACTTTATCTAGATGAATATTGTGATTCTTTTATTTTATTTATTTATTTATTTATTGTTCCGTGGGACCAAATTAAGGAGACGTCTCCATGGTCATGCAACGAGTCAATACATGAAATTATAACACGATATTAGAAACAGATAAAATGAAATATAAAAAAAAACATATTCAGGTGACAAGTCGTAAGTTTAAATGAAGAGAATCAATAATGTAACACAGGAATTTGCTTAATTTTTCAGCTCTTCCAGGAGCTCCTCGACAGAATAGAAGGAGTGAGCCATGAGGAAACTCTTCAGTTTAGACTTAAAAGAGTTTGGGCTACTGCTAAGATTTTTGAGTTCTTGTGGTAGCTTATTGAAAATGGATGCAGCAGAATACTGCACTCCTTTCTGCACAAGAGTCAAGGAAGGGCATTCTACATGTAGATTTGATTTCTGCCTAGTATTAACTGAGTGAAAGCTGCTAACTCTTGGGAATAGGCTAATATTGCTAACAACAAACGACATTAAAAAAAATATATACTGTGAGGGCAATGTCAGAATTCCCAGATTTTTGAATAGGGGTCGACACGAGGTTCTCGAACTTACACCACATATAGCTCGAACAGCCCGTTTTTGAGCCAAAAATACTCTTTTTGAATCGGAGGAATTACCCAAAAAAATAATACCATACGACATAAGCGTATAAAAATATGCGAAGTAGACTACTTTTCGTGTTGAAGTGTCACTTATTTCAGATACTGTTCTAATGGTAAATAAAGCGGCATTTAGCTTCTGAACAAGATCCTGGACATGGGCTTTCCACAGCAGCTTACTATCTATCCGAACGCCTAGGAATTTGAACTGTTCCGTCTCGCTTATAATATGCCCATTCTGTCTGATCAAAATTTCGGTTCCTGTTGAACTGTGAGTGAGAAACTGTAAAAACTGAGTCTTACTGTGATTTAGCATCAAATTATTTTCCACAAGCCACGAACTTATTTCATGAACTACATTATTTGTTACTGTTTCAATATTACACACAAGATCCTTCACTATCAAGCTGGTGTCATCAGCAAACAGAAATATTTTTGAATCACCTGTAATACTAGAAGGCATATCATTTATATAAATAAGAAACAGCAGTGGCCCCAGCACTGACCCTTGGGGAACGGCCCACTTAACAGTGCCCCATTGGGACTGAACATCACTACCACTCTCAATATTGCGGAGAATTACCCTCTGCTTTCTGTTCTTAAAGTAAGAGGCGAACCAATTGTAAGCTACTCCCCTTACTCCATAATGGTCCAACTTCTGCAGTAATATTTCGTGGTCAACACAGTCAAAAGCCTTCGTTAAATCAAAGAAAACACCTAGCGTTCGCAACCTTTTATTTAATCCGTCCAAAACCTCACAGAGAAAAGAGAATATAGCATTTTCAGTTGTTAAACCATTTCTAAAACCAAACTGAACATTTGACAGCAAATTATGTGAATTTAAATGCTCCAGTAACCTTGTATATACAACCTTCTCGATAACTTTAGCAAACACCGATGGCATAGAAATAGGTCTAAAATTGTCAACATTATCAATGTCTCCCTTTTTATAAAGTGGCTTCACTACCGAGTACTTTAATCGGTCAGGAAACCGACAACTCCTAAAGGAAAAGTTACAGATATGGCTGAGAACTGGGCTAACGTACATAGAACAATACTTCAGTATTCTGCTAGATACCCCGTCATATCCATGAGAGTTCTTGGTCTTTAGTGATTTAATTATTAACTCAATCTCCCTCTTGTCAGTATCATGGAGGAGCATTTCAGGTAACAGTCTCGGAACACTTTTTTCTAAGAGCGCTATATGATTCTCTGTCGGGACTAGGTTTCTATTTAGTTCACCTGCTATATTCAGAAAGTGATTATTAAATACTGTACATATATGCGACTTATCAGTAACACGGACATTCCCACTATGCACTGATTCTATATCCTCGACCTGTCTCTGCAGACCAGCAACTTCCTTTACGACTGACCATATGGTTTTAATTTTATCCTGAGGCTTAGCTATTCTATCTGCATACCACATACTTTTTGCCTTCCTAATAACATTTTTAAGCACCTTACAATACTGTTTGTAATGGGCTGCTGCATTTAGATTTTGACTGTTTCTAACGTTTTGATATAATTGCCACTTTGTTCTACAAGATATTCTTATCCCTCTAGTCAGCCACCCAGGCTGCCTGTTTGTGCTAGTACCCTGTTTTAAACATTCTAACGGAAAGCAGCTTTCAAAGAGAAAAGTCTTGAGAAAAGCATTATATTTATCGTCTACTGTATCAGCGCTATAAACATCTTGCCACTCTTGTTCCTTTATAAGGTTTACAAAGGTCTCTACAGCAACTCGATCAGCTTTCCTGAACAGCTGATGACTATATTTAACACGTGTTGCAGCATAAAAATCTTTTAAAGTTAAAATTTGCGCATCATGATCTGAAAGGCCATTCACCTTTTTGCTAACAGAATGCCCTTCTAGTAACGAGGAATGAACAAAAATGTTGTCTATGGTTGTTCTACTGTTCCCTTGCACTCTCGTTGGAAAGAATACGGTTTGCATAAGATTATATGAATTAATGAGGTCTACCAGCATCCTCTTCCTTGCACAATCACTTATACAATTAATATTGAAGTCACCACATATAACTAACTTTTTGTATTTCCTATAAAGTGAACCAAGAACCTCCTCTAGCTTTAGCAAAAATGTTGTGAAATCGGAGTCTGGGGATCTATAAATAACAACAGTTACAAGTTTAGCTCCGTTAAATCTAACCAAACCTGCACAACATTCAAACACCTTTTCAGTGCAGTACTTTGAAACATCAATTGACTCAAATGCGATGCCGTTTTTCACATACATGGCTACTCCCCCACACCGCAAAGAGCTCCTCGAAAAGCAGCCAGCCAACCTGTATCCTGGTAAAGGAAGCCTCTGAATTATCTCCTTATTTAAGAAGTGTTCAGATATACCAATAATTTCAGAGTCAACATCTATAAGCAGTTCACTAACTTTATCTCTAATACCTTGAATATTTTGATGAAATATACTAATTCCCTCATTACTCGGATATCTAAGCTTTGTCAAAAGTGATTCCCTTGTTAGAGAGACTTCCCTTAAGCAGGAATACCTATCAGCTGACTTCAATCTAAAAAAGGTGCAGCTCTAACACCCATTACTACAGGAATTTTCCCATGAGTGATCCCACCAACCCCACCTATGCTGTCACCTATAAGCTTTGCCAACCTCCCCTTCCCATACCTGTTGAGGTGCAGGCCGTGTCTAGTGAAATCCGTCCTGCTGATAGACTCCACCGACACCACTGAAATGTGACCCATGCTTTCTGTCATCAGCGCACCCCCAGGTCTCATGTTATTACGCCTGACGGCTGTATTAAGATGAGGTAGATCGTGACGCTGAAACAGTTCCACGAAATGCACATTCGTGTTGCCAGTCTGAGTGGCTATCTTTTCCAGGTCACCATCTATGTTATACTCCCCATCCCTATCAATACTATTACCAGCCCCACCCACAATCACTATCTGATCCTCTTTAGTAAAATCCCTACATAACCCCCGTATGTTAACAGTCACCTGAGCCAACCCTGCATTAGGTTTCACAATGCTGGTGACCTGGTACTCACTCCCCAGCACTTCCTGCAACTGCTGGCCTACACCTCTGCCATGAGAACTACCTAACAGCAGAACCTGCTTCTTCCTCTTCGACTTTGCAGCTGTTCTAGGCTCAGTAACTACTGAGGTCTGCTGCATACTTCCTACATCTACAGCTACTAGAGATTCCTCTCCACTAGACTCTGACAGTTGGTCATATCTATTGTAAACACCAATGGTAAAACTATCTGAAAATCTTCTTCTCCTAGCAGATCTCTTGCCAACAGCCAGCTCCCATTCCCCAACCCCCTTCTCCCTCCTCAACCTATCTAGCTCCTCCTGTGCGTTTTTCAATTGCACCTGAAGGGCACAGATCTTACGCTCCTGCTCCTCTGTCAATTTACTCTTGCTACATAACCTGCAGTTCCAGGAGAGGATCTCACCAGAATGCCCACTGGCTTCCCCACTGCATTCCCCCCAGTGAAAATACTTCGAACAAGTCTCACACCGCAATCCACTACTCACGAACCTACGGCAAAGCCCACACTTCTCACTCATGGTAAAATTTTTGCTTTTTCTAAGTTCCGCTACTACAATAAGATGTTAAAAACCTGACTACAATAATCACAAACTTACTCTACAAGGGAAGTAACTACTATTATTAACAGTATTAATAAACAACAAATGTGAATATAACAAAAGACTAATACAGAAGGAGAATCAAACGGCTAATGACACTGTAACGAAGCTGTAAACAGTTCCCAAAAGGTTCTTCTGAAATTATTTCACCAGGAAACACCAAGAACACCGGTTGAAGACTACTAAAGTTCCTAAATAAACCACTATGCACAAACAATTAATTAGTACTTAGCTTTCGATGCGCCGCTACAGCCGCAACTCAGATGCAATAGACTAATCGCAAAGTTCCTATTTTGCTATTTAATGCTTGTAGTATTTGATATGTGAGTGTGTATATGACGTTCTCAAATGAAAATCTCATCTGAAACCCAAACTGGGGTTTACTGAGCATATTATTGTTGCTCGGACTAGATACTATTGTAGAGCACATAGGCGTCTGCATACGTAAAATATAAAAGTGTATAATCTCTAAACCAAAGATGGACCTTTAGATACAGGTAATTTGCAATGCAACATTCACACAGGCCACCTTGAAGCAGAAAAGGCAATTCTAGTGTCGTGCCTGCCGAGTTCAGTCGGTAAGAGCATCTCACGGAGGAAAGAAAATTTTCAACCATCCATCGATTCCTGGTCCCGCGCTCAGTTTTAACCGGCAAGCATGGTTCAAAACAGGGCACATTACGCTGCACACTGAAAGATTCACTCCCGAATAGTTTAGCTTTCTATTGACAGGAAGCTGACGTTACCGCCAGAGCAACAGAACGTGGTTGCCAATAAATACGAGTATATCATCGCAGGTAACTTTGCAATGGAGCTCCTCAGAAGTCCCAGGCTTTTAAGGAAAAAGACAAGATCACTTTGAGAAATACACTGACCCGAATGAGCACAATAAGACGACTACCGCGAAATCGGCACAACATATTTCAGCACAATTTTCCTCATTTTAGTAAATGCAAGATGCTCCACGATCGCAGACCCATTTAGTTATTCTCAAAAATATAATCCGGGAGCGAAAATACCGCTCTTCTCCATAGGTATTTTCAGCCCATAGGTCATTTGCCTGACTCTATCTTATTTAACAATGTCCACAGACTGCCACTAAAACTAACAGCTCTCCATGTAATAAATTACGTTTCCTGGTGTGGAGTGTTCTACATTACATCACGAATCAAATATTAATAGATGTTCTCGCTTTCCTGCACAACGATCAGGCATAACCACACTGCAGCTGCTCTCGTCTAGCTTAACGCTAGGACATGCTTCATGTGACTACTAGATGTATACTACCAATTCTCTATTGAAGATTTCTTTATAGCACTTCCGATTCTCCATCCTATAACGTACAGTGAGCTGTTGGAGCATGACCCGCTGGGGACGCTGGGGACGAGTGAGAGGGGATTAAGTTCCAGCATTTGCCTTACATCCAAGGTCAACCTCCATAAAACCTAGGTTGGAACAGGGGTTGGGATTTTTAATTTGATTCTGTGACGATATATCCCAGACCAAAATAATTGTTTACGGGTATACTGTGTAAATTCGATGACTTCCAGCTTTTCTTTCCGTGAGAAGAATTTATCCATCACGAAACATGGTATAATGACAAAAACTCCTCTAAATGTTCAAACCACGCTGGCACCAAAGTTGCGGAAAGAAAAAAGTGAATGACGCTATGAGCTGCAGTATCACGTGTTCTACTGTTACAAAGTATGACTAATTACAGACCATGATGCAGGTTGTTACTGGTCGAATAAATGCTTGTTTTGAACAGAAGGAAATAACGGACAAAAATTGCGAACTTAAATTTAAAGGATATGATCGAGGACGTACAAATAAGATTGCGTCTAGATAAGAAGTAAATGTAAATACTACATATTTATTTTCCTTGAAAAATCCGAGAATTTTGCTGGTCGAATTGTTGCTACATTTTCACAAAAGTGGTGATGACTTTGGGGTTCCTCTTCATCTTCTTCCTCTTTTTCTTTTTATCCCACCTAAAGTAACTTGAACAAGATCTGGATGGAGTGAGGGGACTCCAGTCCGAATATGAACCTTTAGTGGATCTTTGTGATCGCCCAGGTACCTCGGCCCAACTGTCAATCAGGTGCACCTCCAGTACCCCCTAACAAACGAGTGTCAGAGTTAGAGTACAGGATTGGTGTATGGTATTTATCGTGAAGTGATTTATATAATAGATGGGAATCACTGTAAAATGAAGCGTACAATCTACTTTAGACGTGTTAGTACACTGCTTTTCAAGACGTCAATAAGTGGCTCTAGAATCGTTATCTGAATCCTGCTTCACCAACTTCCGCGCGCGGTGTGTGTGTGTGTCTGTGTGTGTGAATGACTGCACTAATTACATCCACATGAGTTTTAGCAAGGCGCATTTTCTCTAGTACTTCACAGATATTTGCAGTTTCATTTCCTTAGTGTTTAACTTGATTTGTCAAAAGCATGCATTATCACACCTTCGATGTCGGTTTGTTTTCCATTACAAATAAAATTGATTTTTAAAGCGGAATTTTACGTTCCTATTCGATAGAGTGGTCAAAAATTAATTTATTGCAATATTTGTTACATCGATGTGTATTAACAGCGACAGTAAAAATACGAAGAACGATCAGCGACAGCACCACCCTGACCCACACTACACTAACTGCTACACCATGCAGCAGCGCAGCTCAGCCGCTGCTGGAGTTCTGATCATTCTTCGTGTTTCTCTGTCCCTTTTAATACATGCAGATAAAACAAATATCGTATCAGGCTCATTTGGGACCGCTCTATCTACTGGTCACGTCATATTCCACTTTATTTATTTATTTATTTTTTCTATTGGGAAACAAACTGACTCTCCGTGGACACTAGGCTTCCCGTGAAAGATGTTATGAGCAGTATTTGTTTGACCTGAGCCCCATCTACATATTGCAAAAACGAAATTACAAGTGTCTGCCGAAACATCAGATAACATACGACGAATGTTGGGAGGCACGCCTGGCATATGTGAGCAAGTGATCCAGTTGTTTACAGTTAGGTGCAATTTGGCTACAAGTAAATTTTTATGAATTATTTGTTCGTTTTTACATTTTGAAAAGGCCCATAGTTAATGAATTCAGCCTAATAAAGGTTTGATATGACCTTACTAAACTGATACCTCTTTGCTTGAAACAGATAGGAACACAACTGAAGAGCTGAGCGTACAAGTGACATTTAACAAGAAAATGATGTAAATGCGCATTTGGGAAGCTAAAGTGCGGATCTCTTTTGAGTAAAAGAAGTACAAGTGATTTCCTCCGTAGTGCGGCAGTATTGGATGATAATGTTTACGCTTTAAGCCAATGCCTGGACAGCACTTACAATACAAATATGGCGGACAACAGGTCGGTGGATGCTGTCTTGAATGAAGACTCAGGTACACATTTTTTAAAAGCACGACAACTGCCTATTGTGTGTGTTTTTAAGAGTGGTTATACTGAGGTGCCCAAGTCATGGAATAGGAATACGCACGTATACGTGACATATTAATCTGTCACGCCATCATTTCTCCTTCATCCCCACACTCTCAGATGGTCATCCACTGGGTTGATTTCTTGAACATAATTTTCTATGAATTTCTAGATTAATTTCCGCCAAGTGTGGATCAACCTTACTGGCGGAATAACAGAAATTTGTAAGCTCCAAACTCGGGGAGTATATACGGAAAGTCAAGCAAGTTGGGTTTTTGGCTGTTTTAGAAACAAGCGGTTTTTGTTCCTGATACTCGCAATTTAGTTGTCGCGTCAGCCGAAAATGAACAGGGAGGGCAAAACGTTTTATTTGTTATCTATGCTGATTTCTTGTTCAGTTGTCTGCATGTTATCAATGAAGAAGATAAGTCACAGGAAAAACATTGGTATTTTGAGATATGTAGGATTTTCGATATATCAGACTGAGAATTTTTTAACTGCCACAAATTAGTAAGATGTGAAACTGAAAACAGTTATTTAACATGTTTCATAAGTGATCTGTTATTATTATACTACAGGTAAATTTTTTAAAAAATTTGTTTCATTTTGTGGTACAATTCTCTTGAAATGAAGAAATTTTGTACAGTTGGTAAATTACACTAAATGTATGTAAGTACACATATCAAAATGAAAAATACCTCTTCGAAACTCCAAATAGTATTTCAAAAATAGCAACCTTAATGTTGCATACGGGGGTGCATCTGTAGATCTAGCCATTTTTTCACTGCACTTAGCAGGTGTATCATCAATTCTTGGTGCCGTAAACTTTCTTACAACAGCAGTTAGTATACGATCAGAAAGTATAACTTTAGACCAAACACCTGTTGATCTTCTTATATTAGCTCTGAATATGATTGCTCGGTTTGTAATCAAATAATTACAATGAATATAATGATTCCTACAATAGAAATTGTAGATCCAATTCTTGATACTACATTTATAAACCTATATTTAACACTTTAGTTTTATTGCTCAAATGTATAGTATTCAGAAGCGGTCTCGTTTTGAATACAAATAAAATCAAAAATTAAAAACTAGGCTCACTGTAAAAAAAATTAGAAATGTGCCAAAACAATAGAACACTTTTGTAAGTGAGAGCTACCTGTTATTTCCAAAAGATAGCCTAATTTTTGTTGTTAACATCATTTATGAGTATATACTGTAACTTGCACTAATAAGGAAATTTGCTTATGGCAGTCCATTAAAAGGAACCATGTCATACAGTTTGTTGTAGTGTTAGAAACTTTTGAGAATAGTTTCTCAGCTGGTTCAAAATCTGCAACAGCTGTCGTTAAAACATAGTGTACCGTCTACATACGACTGAGATTTTGCAATGTATCTAGTGTTCTCTCAGTGACTGACAGCTACAAGTTCGTGGACATTTCTGTTGAGCCAAGGCTGGTAGCGCAGGACAAAGATGATGCCATTTTCTTCATTGTGTTCAGTGCAATATGACAACAGAAATGAAGGGTCTGCGACAGTCTCTACTTAAGTTTCCAACTCCGCTGGTGATACATTTACAAGCAAAAAACAGTAAGTTTTTTAGTGTGGCAATATCTTCGTAGTCAATATGGATTCAAAAAATGTACGTTTTTCAAATCTTGCGTCCGAAAACATACAGCAAGTTGTCTGCTTCCCGCTCTTAAACCACCTAACTCCATTTAAAAAGTATAAGAAAGAAAAAACGCTTTTCAGCACAACGGGCAAGCTCCATCTGGAGAGTAGTCACATACTGACTAGGTTAAAGAGTTTAGTAGTGGAGCTAGCAAATACTTTAAGGTCGACACTACTTTAGCACTTTACAGCTCCACAGCCCTTAGCATGAGCAGAGACCCAGATCTAGCAACTATGAAGCTACTGACAAAATTGGGAAATATCTGATATTTCCCTATCATTCTATGATAGGGAATATGGGATTCCAACACCCCAGTGCCATTTTAAGGATTTTGTTTTGGGTTTTTGCTTGTCTTGAATGATAACTGACAATTACTGGGCATTTATAAAAACATTAACAATGTCTCAAATCTACCTTGGAGTCATGAGTCCAAGTGATACCAGAAATATTTAATGGACGTTATGACCTGCCGTCTTGAGCCAGTTTCAGTCCACGGATCATCACCAGGATCATAAAATATTTAACAACATCGTATTAGGCGATACTGATCCTCACATATTTATGAACTGTGGAGGAACTATTTCGTTAAAATAAGAGAAATACTTAACGAATCCTCGTTTTGTTATTTGAAGGAACTCTGATTTCTTACACATTACACCAAATGAAAGCATATAGCGGACAGAAACATACAGAGGTGACAAAACTCGTGGAATAGCGATATGCACATACAGACAGGGCAGTACTACCACCTGCACAAGGTACAGAAAGACAGTGCATTTGCGTAGCTGTGAATTGTACTCAGTTGATTCATGTGAAGCGGTTTCCAACGGGATTATGGCAACATGACGGGAATTAATAGACATAGACACTGAACGCGGAATGCTACTTGGAGCTAGATTCATGGGACATACCATTTCGGAAATGGATTGGATATTCAGAATTCCACGGTCCACAGTGCCAAAAGTGTGCCGAGAATGCCAACACTCGAGGCATTACCTCTCACTACAGACATCACAGTGGTCGACGGCCTTCACTTAACGACCAAGAGCAGCCGCGTTTGTGTAGAGATGTCAGTGCTACGAGACAAGCAACATTGAGAGTTCGAGTGTGGCACAGGCTCCATGAAGCCATGGACCCAGGCTGCCCACAACGCACTGTGCAAGTTGGTGGTGGCTCCATAAGGGTGTGGGCTGTATTTACATGGAATGAACTCGGTCCTCTGGTCTCACTGAAGCTATCATTGACTGGAAATAGTATTCACTTAAACCTTCCGGGCTGGTAATCCGTTCAAAATGGTTCAAATGGCTCTGAGCACTATGCGACTCAACTTCTGAGGTCATCAGTCGCCTAGAACTTAGAACTAATTAAACCTAACTAACCTAAGGACATCACACACATCGGTGCCCGAGGCAGGATTCGAACCTGCGAACGTAGCGGTCGCTCGGCTCCAGACTGTAGCGTCTAGAACCGCACGGCCACTCCGGCCGGCTGATAATCCGTGGTCGATGTGTAAAAGTCACCCTTGACGTTTCGTATTCTGAGGTTAAGCGGAGGTGGTTTCCCGCAATTGGAGAGGAAACGTCAGGGGAGAGTTCTATACATCGACCACGGCCTATCAACGCGGAAGTTTTAAGTGAAGACAATACCGGCGGTGAAATCCTACATTGTATGATGGAAATTGTTTTGTTCGGCTACTTGGAGACCATTTGCAGCCATTCGTGGATGGAATTTTTAACGCACAATCGTTCGCTATTGGCTTGAAGAACATTGTGGACGATTCAAGCGAATGATTTGGCCATCCAAATCGTCCGACACGAATCCCATCGGACATTTATGGGATGTAATCGAGACGTCACTTAATGCACAAAATACTGCACCGGAAATACTTTCACAATTGTGGGTTCCTCTACAGGCAGCGTGGCTCAACATTTTTTCAGGGTAGTTCCAACTACTTGTTGAGCCCGTGGCATGTTGAGTATCTGCACTCCGCCGAGCGGAAGGAGGTCCGATACAATATTAGCAGGTATCCCACGTCAGTTTAGTATGTGAAAGACCGTTACACTAGGATGTGTACCGACGATTCAGATTTCTTGGCAGTACAGTATGGATGTATTCGCATAGATACCATCTGCACATAACATCGATATGTATCATAAGGGATATGTCTCCGTCCGTACCATTAACTTCAGTTCCGCTTAGTACGAAGATGAATGCAACACTTACAGTAAACAAAATAACCGAAATTACGTAACTAGTACTGAAAGCACTTTCGACACACACACACACACACACACACACACAGTTATTGTGACATGCATCTGTATAAAACAGTATTAAAATACAGTTCTTCACGGAGTGTGTGGCTAAGAAACTACTCGTTGGATTCTCAATATGAGTAACATCCTCCCTGAGTAAGCTAGAGCTGTTGTGCCTTTTGACAATCCACTAGCAAGAGTTACGTGCTGCTCTTTTTCACACCGTTGGCGAATAGGCTCGATTTCTGCGCACATGAAATTTCGCATTATTTCGCATGAGTTTTTGACAAATGTATGAATGCCGTTGTTCTAATCATACACTCCTGGAAATGGAAAAAAAGAACACATTGACACCGGTGTGTCAGACCCACCATACTTGCTCCGGACACTGCGAGAGGGCTGTACAAGCAATGATCACACGCACGGCACAGCGGACACACCAGGAACCGCGGTGTTGGCCGTCGAATGGCGCTAGCTGCGCAGCATTTGTGCACCGCCGCCGTCAGTGTCAGCCAGTTTGCGTGGCATACGGAGCTCCAGCGCAGTCTTTAACACTGGTAGCATACCGCGACAGCGTGGACGTGAACCGTATGTGCAGTTGACGGACTTTGAGCGAGGGCGTATAGTGGGCATGCGGGAGGCCGGGTGGACGTACCGCCGAATTGCTCAACACGTGGGGCGTGAGGTCTCCACAGTACATCGATGTTGTCGCCAGTGGTCGGCGGAAGGTGCACGTGCCCGTCGACCTGGGACCGGACCGCAGCGACGCACGGATGCACGCCAAGACCGTAGGATCCTACGCAGTGCCGTAGGGGACCGCACCGCCACTTCCCAGCAAATTAGGGACACTGTTGCTCCTGGGGTATCGGCGAGGACCATTCGCAACCGTCTCCATGAAGCTGGGCTACGGTCCCGCACACTGTTAGGCCGTCTTCCGCTCACGCCCCAACATCGTGCAGCCCGCCTCCAGTGGTGTCGCGACAGGCGTGAATGGAGGGACGAATGGAGACGTGTCGTCTTCAGCGATGAGAGTCGCTTCTGCCTTGGTGCCAATGATGGTCGTATGCGTGTTTGGCGCCGTGCAGGTGAGCGCCACAATCAGGACTGCATACGACCGAGGCACACAGGGCCAACACCCAGCATCATGGTGTGGGGAGCGATCTCCTACACTGGCCGTACACCACTGGTGATCGTCGAGGGGACACTGAATAGTGCACGGTACATCCAAACCGTCATCGAACCCATCGTTCTACCATTCCTAGACCGGCAAGGGAACTTGCTGTTCCAACAGGACAATGCACGTCCGCATGTATCCCGTGCCACCCAACGTGCTCTAGAAGGTGTAAGTCAACTACCCTGGCCAGCAAGATCTCCGGATCTGTCCCCCATTGAGCATGTTTGGGACTGGATGAAGCGTCGTCTCACGCGGTCTGCACGTCCAGCACGAACGCTGGTCCAACTGAGGCGCCAGGTGGAAATGGCATGGCAAGCCGTTCCACAGGACTACATCCAGCATCTCTACGATCGTCTCCATAGGAGAATAGCAGCCTGCATTGCTGCGAAAGGTGGATATACACTGTACTAGTGCCGACATTGTGCATGCTCTGTTGCCTGTGTCTATGTGCCTGTGGTTCAGTCAGTGTGATCATGTATTGTATCTGACCCCAGGAATGTGTCAATAAAGTTTCCCCTTCCTGGGACAATGAATTCACGGTGTTCTTATTTCAATTTCCAGGAGTGTATTTTATGCGGGTGTGAGGTAACAGAAGATATTTGGCATGTCTGTTCCTGACCCGTGTGAAACGGAAAATTACTACTGGTTCACCGAAAGTTATTAATCACAATTAATACACAAAATGTAAAGTGGAAGTAGGTGCCAAGGAATAACAGGTGAAATTATACACAATTTTCAAAAACACTCTTTATTCAAATTTGGTGCAAGACTTAACGATATTTTTTAAAAAAGCAACGATCATTTAACGCATAAGTCACAATTTACGATAGGAAAGAACTTTTAAATTATTATAAACAATATCACGCCAGTAAAAGACGAGTACAGGCAAGCGATTTAACGTATACAACGCGACGCTGTATAATATTTCAACCTCAGCTAAATTACAGGTGTATTTCACTCCATTAATAAATGAATACAATTTGAATATATGACTTCACTTTTGGGCAGACAAATTTCCCATTTGGTTACGACAGCCATAGCTAAGGCCGCCCAAACAGCCTCACTCACGCTCATTAAATAGCGCAGAATCTAACTTGTCTGCAACATATAAAGACAATCCTGTTTACAAAAGTTCTCAGAATAGAAAAACCAAAACGCATGAGTCATGCACACTAGGGGGGGGGGGGTGGCGGGGGGGGGGGAAATCACAGCTAAAAACATAAACATTTCCAAAATATATAAAAAAACAAACTTTACAAATTTCTACCAGTTAAATTACGCAAACACGCAGGCTCGCAAGGTAGGACTTGCGAACTTTTACAACATTCTCCTTTCAAGGAACAATTTCTACCTGTAATGAAATGGCAAACTTTTGCATGGCAAGAAAACACACTAATAACCAACTACCTGTATATAACACATAAGCACGTTGAGTAAAAGCCTTAAAAGGTATTGAATTGGAAAACAACACACAACAGTTTTTGCTGACTAGAAACAATATAAAAAAATCCACTACGGCGTACATTAACAACCTTGCTTGATTATAACCAAATATACATAAACACAAATTTTCGTAAGTTACAGCTTCCAGATGAGCAGGAATTCGTTATGCAATTGACTAGTTCTTACCACGAGGCAAAAGGAATTTTTCTTCTTTCTTGGAGTACCTTTTACGCATGAGTATAGTAATACTAGTTAGGGCAGGCGAGAGAATGGATCAGGTCTTAGTGCCTTGCATTTTAAACAGTACAGCCATTGGTGCCTTAGACTTTCACAGACATGGCAGAGGCTAACAGTCGAATAAACCCGTAGGTAAGCTGGGAGGGGCTGGTGGGCAGCCGAGAATGAATGGCGGGAAAATCACAAAATATACGGCTGGTATAATTAACAAGAATAAGTAAATTGAATTCAATTAAACTTTATAAAATCTGTTAACAATTAATACTCAACTTCTGGTGCGTTACGACTCCAAGGACTGAACCAACGCAGCACTTCCAAATGCTCTGCCGAACCGCCCGCTGCCAGCCGTTTCAACGGACGCAGGAAGGCGCGCCGATTTTCAGAACCTCCTCGCCGGTCGACAGCATACGGCCGAACTCCAGATTAAGCCCCTAGCGGACCCACGGTCAGGAAGATTCCTTTCGCGACGAGCAGTTAATGCCCCATACCCTGGAGCCGCTGCTCGCGTCGCTTACGCTGATGCCGCGGTCTGCGTGCTGTCCCCCTAGCACCGGCAGAGAAGTCGCTTCTTGATGCCCGGACCGCCAACTCTCCACGAGAGCCTTATACAGCCACTTCTTAAACCCACGCGAACAGCCCACCTTTCCCCTTTCCCGCTAGAGGGAGACACCGAAGCCTTCAATTGCGACAACGGTGCTATGGCCAGAAAACGCAGGGCGACTGCTTCACACTACGCGCTGCGACTCTCTTTTCAAAGCTAAGTTTACAACGGCTCACCGTGTCTTAAAGCTGCCTGTCTACTGCGCTCTTTCTGTGGTAAACTGGCAGATAGACAGATGTCGCTTTGTGAAATTGTGCTTCGCAGCATCTGGTAAGCCCTAGGAACAGGAAATTAACAGCTGTGGAGTTTGCGCTGTGGAAATAACCCAGTCTGCTGCCCGTCGGAGAGCGGCTCGGGTCGGAGGGAGGGAGAGAAGCGCTGTTCCGCATTTGCCGGCATTCCGGACACAGCAAGTATGCGGCGCAGAGTACTGCTCGTTCTGCACCCTCTGAGGGGCCAGCCTGCAGAAGCAGCGGTCAGCAGTACGAGAGCCCTCCCAGCCCCGCCCTTGTCGGCGCCTGCTCCCACCTGACACATACAGCGTCCAGTAACAGCCCCTTAGCATCGCTTATTTCATTTCTCTGACGCAGCAGAGAATACCGCTGTTCATTAAAAATGAAGCACCATGAAGGCAGGAACCAACAAGCATCAAATGGACATCAAGTGTACGACGTGATCCCAACATGTATACAAATGATTAGCAATTCACCGTGACCTCACAGAACAGGCCCCTTACATAAAAGGCAGAGCATCCAGAAGGGAAAGAGGACAAGCCATGGTATTTCATAGATCATACGTGATGTTACTTCAAGTATTACAGAATCGAGTCAAATTTAGAAGGAACCTAGCAGTACGAGCCATTTATTACTATGACGTTGCACCACGTCTAGCCTGGATGCATACATTGATTTGCTTGGGAAGGATGCTATACACTAAGGTGATAAAAGTCATGGGATACCTCCTAATAACTCCTAATATCGTGTTGGACTGTCTTTTGTGCATCTTAGTGCAGCAACTCATCATGGTATGGACTCAAAAAGTCGTTGGGAGTCCCCTCCAGAAATACTGAGCCATAGTCCCTCTATAACCGTCCAAAATTGCGAAGATCCATAATTCGCTCCAACTGTCCGGAATGTTCATCAAACCATCTGTCGATAACTGTGGCTCAGTGACATTGCGCATTGTCATGGAAACATCCAGCTCATTTATCGCTGAAAATGGTCTCCAAGTAGCCGAACTTCCAGTCAATGATCCGTTCAGTTGGAGCAGAGGATTCAGTCGATTCCATGTAAGTACAACCCATTATGGAGCCCCCACCTGCTTGCACAGTGCCCTGTTGACAGCTTGGATTCTTGGCTTCGTGGGGTCTGTGCCACACTCGAATCCCAACATCGGCTGTTATCAACTGAAATCGGAACTCACCTGATCAGGCCACACTATTGCAATTGTCTAGGATATGCGCTGCAACCGATGTCGCGCTGTTAGCAAAGGCATTTGTGGCATAGACCACTAACGCCAGATGTTGTCACTCTGTCCTAAAGGATGCATTCATCGTGCACTCAGTGCTGTTTGTCTACTAGCACTGAGAACTCCACGCAAACGCCCTGCTTTTCGTCGTTAAGTAAATCCTGTACGCCACTGCGTTGTTCGTTTTTAGCGGTAAAGCCACACATTTGGTATTATCGGTACACTCTTGACACTATTGTGGCGACTTCTGCCACCGAATGTATCAGGATGATCGTATATAGCGGGAAGACACCAAATGTAGTGGATGAGAGCCAGGAGGTGCCATATTAAAAGTCGGTGAGAACTTTCCGAATGATTTATTTGTTTCCAGTAAAGTGCTCCGTTCACCTCGGTCAGTGTCACAGGGCCCCGCAATGCTGAGGAAGCACCGCAGCAGCCTGTGCAGTGCATGCTGTATAGTGCCAGCCTTGACCGGCCTGCTGAGTTCTGATCATGTCAGGACGGCTTAGCGGCCACCGTCCTCATTGACTCCACACTGCTCCGCCGGGAGCTGTAGGCTGGCTGCGCCGCTGCTTCTTCCTCACTGGCATAGCTCAGAATGCGGTGGCAACGACCGCCTGCGATCCTGCATCTGAATCTGCAGCCCTCATCTCGGAAGTCCCCAGCGTGTGTCAGGAGCCAAGACGACTGCCTGCGGCATCGAGCCGAAGAGTGGCCCGCCGCTGGCTGGCTGCAGACCCCGCGTCAGCCTCAGAGGGTCGAACCAACGACCCGCCATGGACTGGGACGCTGTCGCCCCATCTGTTGCTGCGTGTAGCCCAGCGGTGTGACACGCCCTGCCGTCCAGGAGAGCTGCCACACTTGAATGAATCTCGTTAGAAAATGGCACCTATTTATACTCGGCTGTGCACCTCTGTTTAGCCAAATGTGCCACTTCGCGTCACATACGCATAACACTTAGGTTGGGCAGTGGCCCTCTTCCGCCTGTGACTTTCGCCATGGAAACTGCTCTGTGCGCCCTCTCCGGCAGTTCTACGCCCCTGTGGCCTCTATTTGCATTCGCAACTCCCGGCCTGCCCCTGGCTGTAACTCGTGCTCAGAATATCGCACAAAACTGACTTGCCCTATCCTAAACGGTGGTGCCGCTAAAACACTGGGGATCTCAGAATACTGAACTTCCTAACAATATCCGAAAATGGAATATCCCGGTGCATCTATGTCCAACTACCTTTCCCCGTTCAAAGTCTGTTAATTTCTGTGGTGCGGCGACAATCACATCAGAAACCTTTTCAAATTAATCACCTGAGTTAGAATGACAGCTCCACCAATGTTCTGGCCTTTTATACTTTTCATATGCGATACATCCGCCATCTATTTATGTGCATATCGCTGTCCCGCGAATCTTGTCAAGTCAGCTGAAAGCTGTCGCATCCACTCCTGAGGTAAGCCGCCCCATAGCTGTTGGAACTTGTCCTTGACACCCTGGACGCTGGTACTGGGACATACTTAATGTCCGAGCTATTTCCATACAGATTCTATCATGGATAGATACGGAAATCTATCTCTCAGCAGGACATAGGCAGTTCATAGAGATACTTACTATGTGAGGATAGGCATTGTCATGTAGAAAAATGGTGTCACAACATTGTAACATATCAACTAACACATAAGAACATAGGATGTCCGCGGTATACTATCGTTGTACAAACATAGTTCTCTTTATCAATATTAACCATGACTTGAAGTAATACACAATGGTTCCCCCACACGATAACGGTACGAAAGAAACCGTCGTTTTCTTCCAAAAAATTGAACGAATGGGATGTCTATCCAGGTCTCCATCACTTTCCACGATCGTCTGGGCTACAGAAAAACCATGATTTACCGTGAAACACAATGTGACGCCATTCATCAGAAGTCCATGTTCTCGGTCACGACACAATTCCAAACGTAACCGTTCGTGTTGTGTTAACTGCAGGCTACGCATGGGACGGTAATTCAGCACTCCGGCTGCCGCTAGCCTGCAACTAATGGTGCGGAAGTCAACCATTTGTTCTCCTATATCTCGGTAGGTGTGAAGAGGCTACCAGATGCTTGGTGCACAGTATGGCGATTCTCACTTTGGCGCCGGCCGGAGTGGCCGAGCGGTTAAAGGCGCTACAGTCTGGAACCGCACGACCGCTACGGTCGCAGGTTCGAATCCTGCCTCGGGCATGGATGTGTGTGATGTCCTTAGGTTAGTTAGGTTTAAGTAGTTCTAAGTTCTAGGGGACTTATGACCGCAGCAGTTGAGTCCCATAGTGCTCAGAGCCATTTGAACCATTTGAACCTCACTTTGGTCGGCAGATGTGGTTGACAGGGTCATTGAAGACAATAACGCCTGGCCTCAAGTTCCTAGGCAGTTAAACAGTGGACCACTGTCACATCCAAATAACCCCCATATCAGGATATTTGCACAATTCTACCAGTCAGCAAAGAGGAGATATACAATGACTCCGTTTTCAGACTTTGTCAGGTGCTGATAACAGTCTCCCTTGCCAGTAAGGGGCTTGTCCGTGTCCTCCCCAGCAATCACTCAACATCTGACAATATCCAGGCGCCTTACACTAATATGACAATTACCATGCGATAGTGATATGCACTTATACAGATGACTGTAGTATCGCTTACACAAAGTATAAAAGGGTAGTGCATTGCCGAAGCTGTCATTTGTACTCAGGTAGTTCATGTGGAAATGTTTCTGACATGATTATGGCCACACGAATTATGGCCACAAGACAGGAATTAACATTCTTTGAATGCTTGTTGGAGCTAGACACTTGGGACTTTCTGTTTCGGAAATAGTTTGCGAATAGAATACTCAGAAATCCACAGTGTCTAGAGTGTACAGAGAATATCAAATTTCAGGCAATCACCTCTCACCACGGACAATGCAATGGCTGACGGCCTTCACTTAGCGACTGAGGGCAGTAGCGTTTGGAGTTGTCGGTGCTAACAGACAAGCAGTACCACATGAAATAATTGTGGAAATTTTTCCATATGTAATAGATTAGGAACGGGACATTGGCAGCAAAGGTCAAACAGGTGAGATAGGCATGATGTACATTTTATTACTAAGCGCCACTTCCACAGTCTTCCAGTATGAGCACCAGAGACGTAGAAGAGACGCTGCATACGTAAAGCAGCCTCTTCATCAGTTGCTCGCAGAAGATCCGCTGGAGTCTGAGCGACATGTTCCTATATAATGGCTCTCAGATCGGATAGAGACGGAACGTGTCCCTGATAAACGCTTCATTTAGATATTCCCAGAGCCAAAAGTCACTTGGGTTCAGGTAATTTTATCTTGCAGCCCATGCATTTGGGAAACCTCTGCCAAATATTTCATTGCGGGATCTACACTACATGTTGCCCCATCTTGAATGAAAACGATGGTTTCGACACAGCACTCTCTTCCAAAGCGGCAATGACATGTTTCACACGGAGGTCTCGATAATGGGAAGACTTCACGGTACACACGACAGGTCTGTGTGTATTCTCTCCATAAAGAATGGACTGAGAATAAAGTTGTATGTGAGTCCACACCACACAGTCCCATAAGGCGAGTGCAATGGATCTTCGTGCACAACACATCTTCTAACAGGACCTCAAATTTGGCACTTATGTACATTCACTGCTGCCTGTAGTGCAAAATGTACCTCGTCATCCCACAGGTTATTGCCCGGCAACATGTCATCAACTTCGATCTGTGCCAGAGACCAAAGAGCAAATTGACAACTTTGCTGCAGCTCGCGAGGTTTCAGTCGCTGCGCCGTTTGGATGTTGCAAGGGTATCAATGTAAAACTGACTGTTAAACATTTCATACTGTTGACCATGGGGTGGACAGTTCTCATGACACAACACAAGCACTAGCACTAGCCGGAACAAGCACTATGTGGACAGTTACAGATAGAAATCTCGTCAGTAACTTCTAGTGGGATAGGGTGCCTTTCTCACCAACATCAGCCTAGTTTTCGGATTGATCTTGTTTAAAGTATTTAATGACCTCGGGCCTCTCCTCAGGCCTTTCAGTGGCGATACCTTCTCAATGCAGCACAGCAATTGCTGCCATTCACGTGAAACAGTTTCACTAATACGAGGGCAGTTCAATAAGTAATGCAACACATTTTTTTCTGAAACAGGGGTTGTTTTATTCAGCATTGAAATACACCAGGTTATTCCCCAATCTTTTAGCTACACAACACTATTTTTCAACGTAATCTCCATTCAATGCTACGGCCTTACGCCACCTTGAAATGAGGGCCTGTATGCCTGCACGGTACCATTCCACTGGTCGATGTCGGAGCCAACGTCGTACTGCATCAATAACTTCTTCTTCATCCGCGTAGTGCCTCCCACGGATTGCGTCCTTCATTGGGCCAAACATATGGAAATCCGACGGTGCGAGATCGGGGCTGTAGGGTGCATGAGGAAGAACAGTCCACTGAAGTTTTGTGAGCTCCTCTCGGGTGCGAAGACTTGTGTGAGGTCTTGCGTTGTCATGAAGAAGGAGAAGTTCGTTCAGATTTTTGTGCCTACGAACACGCTGAAGTCGTTTCTTCAATTTCTGAAGAGTAGCACAATACACTTCAGAGTTGATCGTTTGACCATGGGGAAGGACATCGAACAGAATAACCCCTTCAGCGTCCCAGAAGACTGTAACTATGACTTTACCGGCTGAGGGTATGGCTTTAAACTTTTTCTTGGTAGGGGAGTGGGTGTTGCGCCACTCCATTGATTGCCGTTTTGTTTCAGGTTCGAAGTGATGAACCCATGTTTCATCGCCTGTAACAATCTTTGACAAGAAATTGTCACCCTCAGCCACAAGACGAGCAAGCAATTCCGCACAGAAGGTTCTCCTTTGCTCTTTATGGTGTTCGGTTAGACACGAGGGACCCAGCGGGAACAAACCTCTGAATATCCCAACTGGTGAACAATTGTGACAGCACTACCAACAGAGATGTCAAGTTGAGCACTGAGTTGTTTGATGGTGATCCGTCGATCATCTCGAACGAGTGTGTTCGCACGCTCCGCCATTGCAGGAGTCACAGCTGTGCACGGCCGGCCCGCACGCGGGAGATCAGACAGTCTTGCTTGACCTTGCGGCGATGATGACACACGCTTTGCCCAACGACTCACCGTGCTTTTGTCCACTGCCAGATCACCGTAGACATTCTGCAAGAGCCTATGAATATCTGAGATGCCCTGGTTTTCCGCCGAAAGAAACTCGATCACTGCCCGTTGTTTGCAACGCACATCCGTTACAGACGCCATTTTAACAGCTCCGTACAGCGCTGCCACCAGTCGGAAGTCAATGAAACTATACGAGACGAAGCGGGAATGTTTGAAAATATTCCACAAGAAATTTCCGGTTTTTTCAACCAAAATTGGCCGAGAAAAAAAATGTGTTGCATTACTTATTGAACTGCCCTCGTACTTACAGTCTCTCTTCTAGATAGCTGTACTTCTCATTTGCGTTATGATTTGTCAAAGGACAGCGTGGATGCCATATTGTCATACAAACAATTAACAGCGCTAGATTTGCACCTGGTGGCCCAAAATTACAGCAACAGCAAACTCGTCAATAACTTCTACTGGGATAGGACGCATTCCTTATCCAGGTGCCACACTAAGCTTCCTAATTTGATTTGCTGTGTAAATCGGTTCAGCATTAACGCATTACCATATCGATGAAGTTTCACTGCCACACATTAATTGCAGGCCTCACGGGACCTTTGAGAGTAGCTGCACTTTAATTATAACCACTCAGTATTGTAAGACGACGTGGTCTCCTGACCTTCATTGCTTACATATTCCGCCCTCACAATCATATTCCACACATCAAGCCGCTTCATTAGAACCGAAACTCGATAAGATAAAGTCAATGTTGTATGAATTCATGTAAACAATATGCAAATAACAAGTAAGCGCACCGGGGTTGAAATACTCAAGGCTGGCGTACACACATACATTTCAGACACGACTGTCGCAGGGGCTTGTTTTAGTTTGGGAGATGCAAACTGCACGCCAGGGGGCTGGTCCCTTCAGAGGACGACTCAGCCTATCTATGTCGGCCGCTGACCGCCTGTGGAGCAGACAGCGTTGGCCCAAGTGAAAAGGCGGAATGACCACATGTTCGGCTTAAAAGCAAATTCCGCTACATTGTGTGGGAGCAGCCAGCCTACGCATTCTTTACACGCAGCACACAGTTTGAGAGATTTTCACAGGGAGACAGCAAACGCCAAACGCCAATATTACGGATTTCCGGATTGGTCGCCTTAAACGAAACGTCATCCTCCCGTCTTAGCAGAGCAATGCTGATTGGCAGACGATATTTCTGATGCCTTGAGCTGAAGGAGTAATGGAAGAGACCAAAAGATATACCCCTTCACGTCGGGCGTGGATGGGGGGGGTGGGGGCGCATTCCTTTGTCGCTTTTGGAGCGAGAACACGTAATGAGAGCGTGCGCGCTCTACGTGTACTCAAAGATCGAGGAACAAGTCTCTCCTCAGTACTTCACTGGGAGAGCACCTCTGTCGAGAGCGAATTGGAGTGCGACTCTATATTGAGTCCTTGCAGTTAAGCGTTGTTCACTGTTTTGGCTGACACACTTATTGTGCGGTGTGAACGGACAGAGTTATAGTTAAACGCCTGCGAACGAATTTTTGAGTGGCATCGCAGTGGACTGGTTATATGACCGGTGTACCACGGCAATAGTTAGACTAGGGGCGAATAGGAGTCCTTGACTTCATCAAGGCGTAGGGAGAGTTTGATTGGCGAAGGTCAATCGAGATAGAACGAGAGTTATTAGTCAGCAGCGAGTGGCGCAGACAGCAGTCATCACAGCTTACGGTATTGTGTGATACAGCTATTGCGAGCCCCATATTTGCTCCACAACAGTACCCTTCACAGCATTTCACACGCGACAGCCTTGACCATACCTAGCACCTGGCCGCGGTGGTCTAGTGGTTCCAGGCGCGCAGTCCGGAACCGCGGGACTGCTACGGTCGCAGGTTCGAATCCTGCCTCGGGCATGGACGTGTGTGATGTCCTTAGGTTAGTTAGGTTTAAGTAGTTCTAAGTTCTAGGGGACTGATGACCACAGAAGTTAAGTCCCATAGTGCTCAGAGCCATTTGAACCATACCTAGCAACATTCAAATGGATAATTATTCAAGTTACGTAGGCGCAGCTCTCAGCCATTCTGCCAAGGCAACAAGAATCTTAAACTTTGCATAGAAATTTCATTAGTGAATCCTATCCTTGAGAGGTAACTTCACATTCCGAAAAGAACCAGGATATAATTTGTTCAATTCATAATTAAAAGTGCCATTGCCATTTCTCAGAATTTTTGCAAAACAAATAATAATTTTCGTTAGTTTCATGTTTTTCTTACACTAACTAGAACCACTCCAGTACCCAAGTATCCCACTAGTTACATAAGAAATTTTGTGAATTTTCGTGTCATTTCCTTACAGCGGACGACGCCAGAAGATATTTATTGCTCAAAGTTTTTCAGGCATTTCTCTTTAGAACGTTAGGAGCGTCTGTCTGACTTCTGTAGTAGTGTGAGGGTGGAAATTCCATCTTGCAGGAGCCACAGGGTAAAGGGTACATCTCAGATTAATCCGTTGCGCAGAATAACAGAAATAAAAACCCCCGCCGCTCACAGTATAATATGCACCTCTGCAGTACTTACGAACCCGCTGGACGATCATCCACATCAGTGAGCGTGGTTCGGCACTTACCAGAAGTGATTGTCACACAGTCGACCACGGATCAGCAAGGAGACAAAGCAAACCAAAAGTGAAACATAGCAAGAAAAACCACAAGTAGAATCGGAGGACTAACCGTAAGGTTCAAAGAACTTAAGACACCAAAAACGTGAGAAAATATCCCAGTGAAACCTGTTGTCTATTCCCCATTCACTCGTGTGTTCTGGGCTGATGACTGCTCTCGTTGCCACGACGAGGAATTGCAACCGTATCTATTACGGACTGGTACCTCTCTTCCCTGGACTTTGACTTGTACCCGATAGTTTCATGCTCCTACGCGCTTAGCTGTTTGATGGTCGGCGATAGCCTCGTATTTTGGTGTCTTAGCAAGTATAGTTAATTGATTGTATCTTGTTTTTGTGGTTTTAGTGGAGTAAAAGAGTTAGCGTCCACGTACAAGCATATGACCTACGTTGAGGCAGGAAATTGGCTTGTTGGCTGCGAAGCACTACCCACAATGACAATGCGACACCGTCTGCAGCACCACAGACAGTGGTTACGCTTTACTGGTTTCGCGGCTACCGTTGACGCGGCAGCAGAAAGAGAGGTGCGCCAACAGTGGTATGTGCAACGAGCCCAGACACACGATATTCGCCGCGTTGTCCTTTCACACAAGTTCCGCTTCTCTGTACAGCATAATGATGGACGTATCCGTAAGTGGAGGCGCCGGATGCGTTCTTCGCCATCTTAGGGGCCCAGTATTGGCGTGATGATATGATGTGCTACTGTGGACACAGGATGATCGCCTCTGATTCACATAGCCGGTAAGTCGGTCAGCAAGCCGCTGGCCGTGTCCTACCTTGGAGACCTTTGTGATAACGCTTCACCACACGACGGCAAGACTGTATGTTGCCTCGGCTGTCCACATCAATAAAGACTGTTTCTAGAATGTAATTTTCATTCTGTAGTGCGTTGTGTGCTGATATGAAACTTTGTGGCAGAGTAAAACTTTATGCCGGATCGAGACTCGAACTCGAAAGGGGTGAGTTGCGACGTTTGTTTGGGTAGCTCAATCGATAGAGAACTTGCTCGAGAAAGGTCCCGAAGCAAAGGTCCCGAGTTTGAGTCTCGGTCCGATAAAGAGTTTTAATCAGCCACGAAGTTTCATATCAGCACACAGTTCGCTGCACAGTGAAAATATTATTTTGAAAACAAGCCCCAGGCTGTGCCTAAGTCATGCCTCTGACTTGGTCTTATTTCCAGGAGTGTTAATATTGGAGAGTTCGCAGGAGAGCTTCTGTCAATTTGGAAGATAGGAGAAAGGTACTGGCAGAAGTGGAGCTGTAAGGACAGGTCGTTAGTCGTGCTTGGGTAGCTTAGTCGGTAGACCACTTGTCCACGAATGACAAAGGTCCCGAATTCTAGTCACCGTCCTGCAAGCAGTTTTATCCTGTCCGAGTTTCAATAAAGACGGTGTTCACTGTTGCCAGTTCTCCAGATTTCTTAGCCATAGAAAATAACTGCCCATGGATTGCCACAAAACCACTCGTCGGTCACAACGATTCATGAATTCTGCCACAGAGGTGAATCTGCAGGGAATGAAGCACCCGTAATTCAAGATCCTCTCTACTGAATACTCAGAAGGGCTAGCGTCATTGTTTCTATCGGCGATGGCAGCTGTGTGTACTAAATTTCGCACCCTATATACCTCCTAAATCACCTATAAATTTAATCAGAGAAGTGTGCACCTGTGCTGTACCAGCACAGACCCTGAGAGAGTTAAATAAGCGACGAAATTATAACACTGTTTACATAGCGAGACATGTGGCCATATATCGTTAATGAATAAATAAGAAACCTTAGCTCCCTCATTTTCTAATTCCTGCATGCTTGCAAGTTTATCTCAATCTAGGCCTGTCGGAGAACAGCGGAAGAAATGTATGCTTTCAGTTTGCGGTCCGACAGAGCTAAAGCCAATTGGTCGTAGCACAAAGAGCGAGACAGAACTATTGAACTAGGCTCGCCCTCGAAGTTTCTGCAGCGTAATGTGATGTCCGGCCAGGATCCACATACACGTAGCCATGTGAGGAACGCAAGAGCAATTACGCGACTTACTGCTTTGCAGATTTACTCTGAAATGCTTATTGGTGTTCCCAGATTAATCCGCTGCAATGCTACAGTACTAAAACAGTCTACATTAGGATCAGCAGCCTAGCTTCGACCAAGAAGACCGGGTTAAAATTGCCATTACTAGTACGCTAACAAAAAGTCTCCCGTAGCAAACCAACAACATTCTCAGAGATTCTCACATATGAGAATTATACTGGAAAACGTTCACCGTAAATATTCAATATACGGGCTACAAGTGATGTCTACCTACTCATGCAAGTAATGTTCTAATTAAGCAAATAGGAGGTGTGGCCGAGCGGTTCTAAGCGCTTCAGTCTGGAACCTCGCAACCTCTACGGTCGCAGGTTAGAATCCTGCCTCGGGCATGGATGTGTGTGATGTGTTTAAGTTACTTAGGTTTAAGTAGTTCTACGTTATAGGGGACTGATGACCTCAGATGTTAAGTCCCATAGTGCTCAGAGCCATTTTTTTAACAAATAGGATAATCGTTAAGAGTCAAAAGCGAAAAAGAAGCCAATATGAATACCACAATTCTAGTTTTGACTGGCGCAAACGGAATTTATTTTTTTCTATTAGGTACCTCCCAAAGTCCGTTTAATTCAGTAAACAATATATCCGTCTAGCGAATGGATCCTCTCCCTGGTGAGTACGTAGAAGCAAGCAACTACACAGCAACATTCGCCGATAAAACGGACAGTATAAGCAACATTCTTCTCCCGCACACGTGCAAATGCGAACTTCTTCTTTTGGACATGTCTGAAAGGACAGCTTTTGGGCACTGAAATGAATCAATGGTAACAGGTAAAAATTTGTGCAAAATCGGGGCTTGAGAACCCGAATCTCCCGTTAAATGCGGGGTTACCTTAAGCGCCTCGGCTGTCCTAGTACGCTTCCCACCCGACCCAAATTCCTAGCCTGCTATGCACTATTAGCATAGCGTTACCGACCCAAGAACACTTCACTCGCCATTTAGGATACCCTCAAGAGACCGGGCTTGGTGTGCATCCGTACTGAAAGAATCTTCCGTTGTCGCATATACGAGAGTTGGAACTTCAATAGTGGCAACTATTTATTCACAAACGATACAAAAGAGTTACATGTTGCACCTATTGCTGTCATTCAGAGTAGTCATCAGCGTTGTCTAGAACCCGTTGCCAGCGATGTGGAAGGCGTAGTACACCGTTAGCAGAGCCTGTTCAGTTTATGGTGCGAATGGAGCGGTCTACTGCCTGTGGAATCTCTGGAACAGTTCTGAAGCGAATGCCAGTGTCAGCCGCTTCTTTCGCAAAGCTGTACGCAGGCGATGCTCCAAAAATGAACAGTTATACTGTGCACTGACTGTGGCATTTTGGTTCAGAACTGTTCCAGAGATTCGACAGACAGAAGACCGCTCCATTCGCACCATCAACACAACAGTCTCTGCTAACGAAATAAAAGGTTCTACACAACGTTGGTGAATATTTTGAAGGACAGAAACAGGTGCAACATGTAACTCTTTTGTATCGGTTGTGAATAAATAGTTGCCACTATTTAAATTGGCTCTGGCTCTGAGCACTATGGGACTTAACATCTACGGTCATCAGTCCCCTAGAACTTAGAACTACTTAAACCTAACTAACCTAAGGACATCACACAACACCCAGTCATCACGAGGCAGAGAAAATCCTTGCCACTATTTAAATTCCAACCCTCATATATACTGGTGTCCACAATTAAAACCACAAACCGCTATTTCCCTCTCCTGTGCCTGACTGACGATATAATCATACAAATTGTCTACTTAAGTCCGTAGTATCGTGTTCTGCACAGAATATTGCATTCCAGTCAATGAAGAACCACGCCAGCAATGACTTCTGGGCACCTATCAAGCGGGGTAGTGTTTGACGGGTAGTCTAGCATCCATAATCACTGTGGACACAGTCACGGACGTTTCAATATAACGCAAGAAGAGGCCTACCAGAACTCTGCAGTGGAGGGCCACAGGACTAATGGAAACAGAACAGTCACAATCTGATGTGGCCCGACGGCTTAATATGAGTCGTTCTGCTGTTTCTCGGATGAGGCCGCAGTTTCTAGAAACCGAAATTGTATGCCAAAGACCAAGTCAGGGCCGACCACGTGTGACATTATGAAGACAGGACCGTTATGTGGCTGTAAGACTACTGTCAGGAAATTTGGTCTGACCTTGCAGTTGTCATTTGAGGTATTGTATTGAGGGAAACGGTGCAAAAAAGGCTTCTACACAGAGGCCTTTGTTGTCCGGAGCCGCGCGACTGCTACGGTCGCAGGTTCGAATCCTGCCTCGGGCATGGATGTGTGTGATGTCCTAAGGTTAGTTAGGTTTAAGTAGTTCTAAGTTCTAGGGGACTGATGCCCATCGATGGTAAGTCCCATAGTGCTCAGAGCCATTTGAACCATTTGAGGCCTCTGTTGTCGTAGACCAGCTGTATGTGATCCTCTGACGCGTCTTCACAGAACTTCTAGAGTGGAGTCGTCAGCATGCCACCTGGTAGGTCGAACAGTGTGCAAGCCGTCGCTTGCTTTAATCATAAGTTCGAGTGATGCTAAATGTTATTATTTTATATAAAGAAAAGTGTTACCTTCTCAATAATTTTCAAATCGTGTGCCACACTCTTAATTTCTGTATATGAATCAGTAATTTCACTCATGGCACTTTTGTTCCCTATGCCTGTGATCATTTTCAGAACTCATATTACACTACTGGTCATTAAAATTGCTACACCACGATGATGACGTGCTACAGACGCGAAATTTAACGGACAGCAAGAAGATGCTGTGATAAGCAAATGATCAGCTTTTCAGAGCATTCACACAAGGTTGGCGCTGGTGGCGACACCTACAACGTGCTGACACAAGGAGAGTTTCCAACCGATTTCTCATACACAAACAGCAGTTGACCGGCGTTGCCTGGTGAAACGTTGTTGTGATGCCTCGTGTACGGAGGAGAAGTGCGTACCATCACGTTTCCGACTTTGGTAAAGGTCCGATTGTAGCCTATCGCGATTCCGGTTTATAGCATCCCGACACTGCTGCTCGCGTTGGTCGAGATCCAATGACTGTTTGCAGAATATGGAATCCATGGGCTCAGGAGGGTAATACGGAACGCCGTGCTGGATCCCAAAGGCCTCGTATCACTAGCAGTCAAGATGACAGGCACCTTATCCCCATGGCTGTAACGGATCGTGCAGCCACGTCTCGATGCCTGAGTCAACAGATGGGGACGTCTGCAAGACAACAACCACCTGCACGAACAGTTCGACGACGTTTGTAGCATGGACTATCAGCTCGGAGACCATGGCTGCGGTTACCCTTGACGCTGCATCACAGACAGGAGCGCCTGCGATTGTGTACTCAACGGCAGACCTGGGTGCACGAAAGGCAAAACGTCATTGTTTTAGGATGAATTCAGGTTCTGTTTATAGCATCATGATGGTCGCATCCGTGTGTGGCGACATCGCGGTGAACGCACTTTGGAAGCGTGTATTCGTCATCGCCATACTGGCGTATCAGCCGGCGTGATGGTATGTGTTGCCATTGGTTACACGTCTCAGTCACCTCTTGTTCGCAATGACGGCACTTTTGAAGAGTGGACGTTACATTTCAGATGTGTTACGACCCGTGGCTCTACCCTTCATTCCATCCCTGCGAAACCTTACGTTTCAGCAGCATAATGCATGACTACATGTTGCAGGTCCTGTACGGGCCTTTCTGGATACAGAAAATGTTCGACTGCTGCCCTGACCAGCACATTCTCCAGATCTCTCACCAATTGAAAACGTCTGGTCAATGGTGGCCGAACAACTGGCTCGTCACAATCCGCCAGTCACTACTCTTGATGAACTGTGGTATCGTGTTGAAGTTGCATAGGAAGCTGTACCTGTGCACGCCATCCAAGCTCTGTTTGACTCAATGCCCAGGCGTATCAAGGTCGTTATTACGGCCTAAGGTAGTTGTTGTGAGTACTGATTTCTCAAGATCTATGCACCCAAATTGCATGAAAATGAAATCACTAGTCAGTTCTAGTATAATGTATTTGTCCAATGAATACCCGTTTATCATCTGCATTTCTTCTTGGTGTAGCAATTTTAATGGCCAGCAGTGTAATAATCAAATTTATTAATTTAAGAAGATTGAACCTTAAACTGCTGGTGTACACATGTACCACCAGAATAAAATAAAACAGTGAATAGTTGCAGGAGTGTGAATGACGACAGTGGCGTGTTTAGGTTTAACAAATAATGACAAGTTTTATTAATCATTTTGTAACTACAACTAGCTGATAAATCTTACAGAAAAATGACGAACACAAATCAGATAAGGAATGATGTTCGATTGGCAAAGTATACATCGGAGTGGAGGTTATACAGATTCTCCTCTAAAGTAATTCCTTTTTCAACGGAATCCGACTTTGCTCACATGATTCCACTGTAAGACCCAACTCTATTCTATTGGAATCAGCTACGAGCAAGCACACCACAAGTTATAGTTCATCAGAAAACCCTGCGCCGGTGCAGCAGTACTTCAACCTTTCACCTTGAATCAGGTGGCAGTAGAGAATGGCACACTGTGGGTGTCGAGAAGTGCACAGTGGCAGCTACTCGTATAATGTTCTGATGTGTCCACGAAAATCTGCAAATTTCGCAGTCTGGCGTTCTCATCATCAGAACGCAGGGAACTTCCCTATCAGAGCCCTGAGATTCCAGTGGATTTCATTGTGAGGTGCACCCGTTCCCTGGTCTGGCTAAATCAATTCCATCAAGCACACTACAGTGCATGCTGGAACTGTCAAATGCCAGACGGACGACTCTGGAAGAATAGGTTCACCCTTGTACCACGTTGTATGTCTGAGATGATATACAGCTCCACTGTCGGTTAAGTTGAAAACTGCCACCACAAGATACAGACAATAAGTCTCACCGATTAGGGACAGACCTGCAGTTAAATAGGGGAGGACCAAAAGACGAAGAAGGCAAAGCATCACAACCACCTTCCACCAAATCTCGGTACATGTGCCGAAGTAACAAAACTGAATCTATCACCCCATTACACAAACCAGTCGAACAATATTCTTCTCATTGAATCTCCCGTCTTGACTGTCCCGTTGGCGTGGTAGCCAATCTCGACCCAGCTCCGATGTTCACGCTAGGTAAGCAAGCCTCCACTTTGCATATTCTGAGAGGAGCCGATCAGAGGTTCCAAACATCTCTTGTCTGAAAACAGAAAATTTTAGAGTAGAGAGGAATTGTTCACATAGTAAGCATGGCTACATTTTGACAAGAACAGCTACGTAGATTGGGCCACAGTCTCTCATTTATGGAGAGGTACACTACGTGATCAAAAGTATCCGGAAACCCCTAAAAAAATACGTTTTTCACATTAGGTGCATTGTGCTGCCACCTACTGCCAGGTACTCCATATCAGCGACCTCTGTAGTCATTAGACATCGCGAGAGAGGAGAATGGGGCGCTCTGCAGAACTCACGGACGTCGAAATTGGTCAGATGATTGGATGTAACTTATATCAGACGTCTCTACGCGGGATTTCCATACTCCAAAATATCCCTAGGTCCACTGTTTCCGATGTGATAGTGAAGTGGAAACGTGAAGGGACACGTGCAGCACAAAAGCGTACAGGCCTCCCTCGTCTGTTGACTGATAGAGACCGCCGACAGTTGAAGAGGGTCGTAATGTGTCATAGACAGACATCTATCCAGATCATCACACAGGAATCCCAGACTGCATCGGAATCCACTGCAAGAACTGTGACAATTAGGTGGGAGGTGAGAAAACAGGGATTTCGTGGTCGAGCAGCTGCTCATAAGCCACACATCACGCATTCTACAACGCAGTGACCTGCAACACTAGTGGGTTTAATTACTTCCCGCTCTGGCGTCATGCTGCGCTTCCACAACCGTATGTGTGATGGGAAGTAGGTTCCTGTCACAACACCCCCAGCCTGGCGCGTATGAGGTCCTTCCACTCAGTTGTTAGCAGTACTTGTGCTTGGATTTCCGGCTTCCTACAGGGCCACGACTGTCTCCACGCCTACCGTTGTAGTGTGACTGAACACCAGTAATTTAACTGAGCAACTTTCTTATATAAGTGGAGCCACTGATCCACAACTTACCAGATGGACTTGATGTAAATGCCAAACGGCTCCTCGCTTGGTGTAAGTAGCGTAGACATTAGACGATTGAACAGTGGAAAAACGCTGTGTTGAGTGGGGAATCACGGTACAAAATGCGACGATCCGATGGCGAGGATCGCTACAGCGCTATTCCCTCCAGCCCTTAGAGGAATGACGAGAGGCTATTAATCAGAAGTCCCTCTGCAGGTACGATCCACTGAGGGCTGCTTCCAAGAATCACTCACACAGCCAAGTCGCTGCACTCAGCACTTTGTACCTGCAGTCCATCTCTGTCCCTGTTCTCCGTCACCTCCACTATGACCTCTCGGGTACGCATCCTCTACACGTTACACATGTAGTTATAAGAACATTCTGCCCAAGATTTCCTAATTTAAAGAAAGTCATAAAGCATACATTCGAAATGTGGTACTGAGGAATGCTGAGATCATGACATAAAATGTCAACCTGACTGAGTGACAATGTTGTTAAGTGAAAGAGTGGCGTGCCACCTCTCACTACCTTTCTGTTACCCAATAATTTATGTATGGGGAGTGTCACACGATACAACGACAATATTCTCTATTAAGCACAGCTCCCATGTAAAAGAAGTTGATGTCTGTACCCAGGAATGCGGTTCAGGCATAGACACCAGGTCTGTGATGTGCTGTCTCTGCATTACACGGCGAGAAATATCCGTGGTCTCGCTGATGTGGGGCTGGAGTCAGCTCAGCAGCCCATGACATTAATGCAACCTTCAAGATCAAAATGTTCAAATGAGTGTGAAATTTTATGGGACTTAACTACTAAGGTCATCAGTCCCTAAGCTTACACACTACTTAACGCAAATTACCCTAAGGACAAACACACACACCCACAAACGAGGGAGGATTCAAAACTCCACCGGGACCAGCCGCACAGTCCATGACTGCAGCGCCTTTGACTGCGTGGCTAACCCCACGTGCAACCTTCAAGTACAGTCAGATATCTGCAGATGGCTGTCAAGGGTGAGAGGTGGCAGAAGCCCCCTCTCATATTTCTATCTTACTCTAATTCGATTTTCCTCTCTAATTGCATGCGGTGAAAAGTTGCTATTCCTTCAAACGCGGACTTCCCACGCAGCATATCTCGTCACCCGGGTGGTCCAGTGACTGGTGGGCTCTGCTGATCTTGAAAGGGTTAAGCCAACGTGTGTGAGGGAGTCGAGTGAATGCTTTCCAGACGCCGACATTGTCGTAATAGCAGCGGAGACACGCCCGCAGGGGGCTGAAGGAGCGGCTGGGCTAGAGATTCCGTTACTTCGCAGAAACTTAGCGAAAACACTTTCTGGCGGGTTACCAGCGAGGCGTGGGAATGACGTGTGTTCCCAGGCAGTCTTGGCGCGCAAATTCCCGCGTTTTTGTGCAAAATCGTAACTGTGATTGGCTTGCTTAGGGCATAGCTCCGTGACGTAGCAAAATCGGGGCAGAATTTCTCGCCAAGAATCTCTATTGGTGGAATGGTAGTGCTTCGGAAATAGAGTGGGATTTTCCACTGGTTTTCGCGTTGCTGATTGGAACGTTTAACCACGGCCACTGTCGTGGGGGCGGGAATGTTCTGTGTTCGGCTTGTACGGGGGCTCTTGAGAGAGTCGGCTCTCGCCTTTTGGTCGGGGTAGGTTAGAAGACTGAGCTCTCGCTGCTCTCGACAGCCTGCCTTCCGTTGGCTGTCTAATATACTTTTATTTGATTGTAACTGTTGAACGAAGTTGCTGAAGTTTCGACTTCAACGTAAACTTCTGAGTACAGTTGGCAATTGAGCGTTCTGCGTACAAGCGGCCTATGTTGTCTGTCTTGGGCAGTTTTGGCTAACGTTGACTGTATCGGAGTTACTGTGTGCCTTTGCTTGTTAAAATCAATCACTGTACCATCTGTGATTGTGTGGCGAGCCTTCTTCGTCTCCCTCAGAGGCGCATTTCTATTGATAGGAAGTCTTTAGTCTGGGACAACCAGACCAGGACAATTTGTTTCGGGCTATACTCGCGACATTATCATCACCACGATGGGATGTCGAAGCAACCAGCCATCGCTTCTGGTACGCCAGATCGTGTCCTTGCAGTTAAGAAGACAGCTTGGTAATGTATGTCCACAACGCCGGCAGATTAGGGAATTTGCACTGTGGTAATCAGAGCTCAGCAGAGCGCGCCTGTTCGTCTTTTCTAACTTTGTTCTTTGTTGGGTGTTCATTGTCTGAGTTATCACTACCGTAGCAGCAATTAATGTTGAGTTGGCTGGGTGTTTCTCTTAAGATTTAAGTTGCAAGGAACTGGTTCCACATACCACTTGGTCATAAATGTCACAATCTAGTTTATGGACAACTTCACCTTCACAGCATTTATTTGAGTATCCAATTTGATGTATTGTAAATGTTTCATGTGTTTTGTTTATTATTTTGAGTTTAGTCATAATAAGTCAAATTGTTATTTTGGACAGAACTTTCATTCTGTTAATCGGTAGAGCAACCCTTTCATTTCTCACTACGTTAATGAAACTTCCCTTAATTTCTATCCAATTAAATTATTGCAGGTGCCAAACTCTTTTCTACTCCACTTGCAGGGTCGATTACAGTCAGTTCGCGTTTCTTCTTAATCCATGTGCAACAGCAAAAGTAGGAGTTAGAAAAGGGGGGGGGGGGCTCAAAGCATCATTTCCATATGAAGATTCGAGAAGAATTTAGTGTTAAATACACTGCTAGCCCAGGCACCTCGCATAAAATGGCGTCCCTTAGCCTCGGATCTTTCCTGTGAATCACTGATAAGCATACAGTATTCTTAGTAGGAACATTCGAAATTTTTTCTCTACTTTTTTTTAATGATTAATACCCAAGTTCTTTTTCTTGTAGTTCTGTGATTAGTTTTAAGTAGCGGCGCATGATTATTGTTTTTGTTTTTAGCGTATTTATTTGTTTGTTTGTTGATTGTTTAATGTATTTCTTTGATGTGGTGTCCGCACCACATCACATTTTGTCGGGTTTTGTGCAGTTTCGGTACCACAACAAATCGTGCATGTAATTACAGCGTTGGAACGGCGTTGTTGAAATCTTATGTCTACGTGGAAAAATATTTGGAGTAGATTATTTTTATTGTGCATTGTAGATAAATTAGTTTTTCATGAATGATCCCGAGAAGTAAGGCACGACTATTATCCAGCGAAGCTGAAACAAAAGAGTATAGCATAATGGGTAAGGGGCAATTTACTGATAGGTTCGGAGATGCGATGGGCACATTTTTAGCAGGACAGGACGACAGGGTCATTGATGAGGACGGTGATTTGGACGCGATCTTAGGGCAACGTCACGGCCGTGATTATGATAGTGAGGTAGACGATGAAACAGAGACAGGCACACAGGTCGAGACGGTAGCAGAAGTTTATAATCAAACGAACGAGAGCAGACAGGGGCCAGCTCGGTCACGTCAGAGCTCTAGCGCCCAGGTGTCCAGAGTTACATCGCCCATGTTTGAAGAGGATCAAAAAGATGACATAAACCCAATACTGAGCTTCCTACGATCAATGAAAGAAGAAGCTGACGAACAGCGTAAGAAGGAGAAGGAAGAAGCTGAAAAACAGCGTAAGAAGGAGAAGGAAGAAGATGATGAACAGCGAAAGAAGGAGAAGGAAGAAGCTGACGAAGAGCGTAAGAAGGAGAAGGAAGACGCTGACGATCAGCGTAAGAAGGGAAGGAAGAAGCTGACGAACTGCGTAAGAAGGACACTAAGGCAATAATTTCGCATGTAGGAGAAATTCGAGGGGAATTACTAACAATAAAGAAAGAATGTGGAGAAGTAAAACAAATGTCAATGGCCGCACAAAAAGTAGCAGGCCTGGCCAAAACGGCAGCAATAGGGGCAATGGAAGTCGCGGAAGCAACTTCTAAACTCGAAAAATCCCTAGCGTTCTTAAAAACGCAAGGTAATGTCGCGGTTGCGAACACCACGAAACGAATGGAAGAAGTAGAGAGTCAGATAGCAAAACTAGAGCAAAACGGGCACACGAGCACTGCGCGTTCGGATACTAATGATGGAGTACACAGAATTGTGTCTCCGAGGAAACGCTCGCCGTGCTCTAGCCCAATGACCGAGTGCGGAACTAACAATGCACACGCAGAAACAGCGAGTAATAGCTCCAATAATTGTAGCCCACTTAGGAGAGTGAATTCTGTGTGCCACATCCACTGTGATACAGAGGTAGCACATCACAGTTATCAGCAAGATAGAACAGGACACTCAGCAGACGTGCAAGTATCGGAAACGAGTGACAACACCAGTGCGAGGATAAGACAGGACTTTGATCACAATCTTTCCTGTCGATACTAAAATTCCAGAAGTTCAAAGAAAATGGAGGGTCGATGCATCCGAAGAGCTGGGTGATGCAGTTTACAAATTCATTACCGGCATCATGGCCAACCCAGGCAAAATTAGAATTCATGTGTGGACACATCGAAGGCCAAGCCGCGGAAAAGATGCGGGGTGTGGCAGCAACGTGTCGAAAATGGTTCAAATGGCTCTGAGCACTTTGGGACTTAACATCTATGGTCATCAGTCCCCTAGAACTTAGAACTACTTAAACCTAACTAACCTAAGGACAGCACACAACACCCAGCCATCACGAGGCAGAGAAAATCCTCGACCCCGCCGGGAATCGAACCCGGGAACCCGGGCGTGGGAAGCGGGAACACTACCGCACGACCACGAGATGCGGGCGCAACGTTTCGGACTTATCAGGAATTTATTGGTGCATTGCTGCGGACCTACTGGTCAAAGGAAACGCAAAGACAGGATTAAAGAGGAAATAATATTTTGTCCTGAACTGGAAGTGTCCGGGCATAGGAGCGTAACCAAATTTCTTGATGGTTTACTCAAGAAGAATAAATTTTTAGATAGTCCATACAGCAACGGAGAAATCATTAAATTTTGCTTTTCCAAATTGGCAGTTAAGTACCAACAGACACTTGTCGGGAAGTGTGGATCTGACAGACAAGCATTCAAGAGTCTATTGCTCGAACTCGTAGTAGTCTTTGATAAAAAAGACGCAAAGGACAGGAAGAAGGGGCAAAGTAACAAATACCACGGGCCAGGAAGAGAAGACGACAACAGATCGCATAATCGCACTGGTCAGTTAGGAAACCAGGGTTACGGAAGTCAAGGTTACGCTATTCATGGTTATGGAAACCAGAGACACGGAGACCAGAACGTCAGGGAGCAGGGTCAATCTAGACAAGTAATCTGGGATAGGAGGAATAACGAACGGCAAAGCGACCGTAATTGGAGAGAGCGAAACCAAGGACAACAGTGGAGCCAGGAGACGGAAACTAGACCCGCAAATCCTAATGCACGTCAGAGGAGGGGGAGCTTAACAAGGGACTGACGCCAGACTAGTGCGAACACAGGCCTCTGGAATTTCGCACGTAATCTCGGACTTGGCCAACTACGGATGATAAATTACGAAGATTTATCAGAAATCCTGCTCGAAGAACATAACTCCTCGACAGGATCGGCAGCCTCTTATCACAGTAGCAATAGCTGAAAAGAGTATGAATGCGATAATAGATAGCGGAAGCTACATAAGAGCAATATCTGAGGCAGCATACAAGAGGTGCTCTCAGGAGGTGGACTGGCCTGTCCTATCGGTTAAGAAAACCAAAAGAAAAGGGGCATTAGCGGGTAAATGTACGGAGGTCACCCAACTAACAAGACTGGAACTCTCCTGCCAAGGACACAAAATAGAGTCTAACTTCTGGATCGTGCCAAATCTGGCGATCGACATGATAAGAGGAACGGACTTCCTAAATGAGCATGAAGCGATAGTTGATCTAGGACGAGGTGAAGTGGTTTTGAGGAAAGGGAATCCCGTCCACATTAAGTTCGACGACCAGCTGATCCCAGCTCAACTACCGTCTAACTGTGTACGGATAAACTATGAGTGTCTGAAAGACAGAAAGGAAGAACAGGTCGACGTTGCGCCTAGGGAAGAGGACACGGATGAGAATGAAGTCGTGATAATGGGAGAAATGAAGGAGAAAATAGGAGAAAGAGCGGAAGCAATAAAGAATATAAGGTCCGACCAACGCAAAGAACTTCATAAATTACTAGTAGAACATGCGGAGGTTTTCATTCCCAAGACAGGATCAACAAAGAACTTCCAATATGAATTCCGGGTACGTCCGCACAACCAGTTTCGTGTGCCACCCTACCCAATCCCCTTGGCATATCGACAGAAAGTAGCAGCTGAAATTACGCGAACGCTGAGTGAAGGAATAATAGAACCTAAGGCTTCAGCCTATGATAACCAGTTAAGAGTAGTCGAGAAGGCAGATGGTAGTATTCGTTTAGTCTTGGACTCACGACAAATTAATACCATAACAGAACCCGAAACAGACAGACCGGAACGATTAGAGGAACTCTTACAAAACTTCCATGGAATATCAATCTTCTCATCAGTTGATCTAAAATCGAGTTTCTGGCAGATCGAGCTCCACCCAAATTGCAGACAGTACACGGCCTTGTTAGCATTTAGAAGATGTTACCGGTTTCGTCGTCTACCATTTGGTTTGAACATTTCGTCTGCCGCATTCATTCGGGGGCTGGACGGCATACTAAGCGATAATTTGAAACGTCGTGTCACCAGCTATGTGGACTATTTGCTGGTCGCGGAGAAATATTGGGGAGAGCACAATGCGGTCCTCGGTGAACTCCTTGCGACATTCAAGGAATACGGAGTGACTATCTGTCAAATTTCTAGGACATATCATCACGTGTGAGGGCATTGCGCCAAATCCCGAAAAGATCGAAGCGATTGAAATGTTTCCCATTTCTACGACAAAGAAGCAGTTAAGGTGGTTCTTAGGGGCCATAAATTTTTACAACCGCTTTATACATGTCAAAACTCAGAGCTGCCCTAGGTTGCATCAACTTACAGGAAAGAAGATTCCTTGGAAATGGGGTGAGGCGGCCGAATCCGAATGGAAAGCATTAAAATTCGCATTATTACAAGCATCCATCCTCTCACACCCTAATGTAGCAGAAGAGCTTTGCATAGTAACGGACAGTTCATACTCAGGTCTGGGTGTCATGGTGTTCCAAGACTATGTACATGAAGGAAACAGGGTGTGGAAGACATTTGCGTTTGGTAGCAGAGTACTAGCCAAGAGTGAGAGGAATTACTCAGTAACCGAGTTAGAGGCGCTGGCTATTGTATGGGCGTTTGAAAAATTCAGATACCTTCTGTTTGGTCGCAAGATGAGGGTCTACACAGACCACAAGGCACTCGAGTTCCTGATGACTGCAAAGCTTAGTCACAAGCGGCTCATTAGGTGGGCATCATATCTGCAGCAGTAAAATTTTTCGATAGAATATATCCCCGGCAGTCAGAACATTATTGCAGACGCCTTATCATGGTCACCGATCGGATTTGAGCACAACATGGAAGAAGATCTGGAGGAAAATCACTACAGCCTTTTCTATATGCAGAAAGTAGCCATTGAAAATTTTATTACCTGTAGTATGCAGGACATCAAGAAGGAGCAAGACAAGGACCCTGCCCTAGTGTTATTGAAACAGAAATGGATAGACAGAAGACACGCCACCGTCAGGCAGTTCTACCTCCTGCGGAAAGGCACAATTTTCCTTCGAAATTATGCCAATGACACAGAATGGGGGGTATGCATTCCTGAACACCTAATAAACGAGGTTATATGGCATACTCACCTCAGCTATGGACACTTCTGACCACGCAAGTGCAATCTCAAGCTAAGGACCATGTGTTACTTTCGAAACACGGAGCGTCGATTTCGGAGGGTACTGTCGGTGTGTAAAGACTGCCAAAAGGCTAAGTACACCACTGTGAGCATGCAGCCACCATTATACCCAATCGTACCGACCAAATTAAGACAATTAGCGGCAAAAGATTTGATGGGGCCTTTGCCAAGAGCAAGAAGAGAATATACTTACGTATTAGTGTTTGTTGAACTAACGTCCAAATACGTTACCTTTACGGCACTGAAGAGGGCGACAGGACGAACTGTATCACGAGCCCTAATCCGGGATTTCCTACCACAGGTTGGTCATATGAGTAGAATTATTTCTGATAACGGGCCACAGTTTAAGTCAAAAACCTGGAAGGAGACGTTGCGTCGATGTAAAATTGATTCCAATTTTATATCTTCACACCATCTGAGCTCGAATGCTGCAGAACGGGTAATTAAGGAACTCGGAAACTTGTGCCGGTTGTACTGTAACAAAAAGCACACGACGTGGGACGTTTTCCTTAAACGCTTCCAGGAGGTGATCAATGAGGCACCCCATGGGATAACAAAATTGGCACCCATTGCAGTACTGAAAAACCGGATTCCTAAGGACTTGATCCCCCTCATGAACCATGGACCTTGCCGCTGGTGGGGAGGCTTGCGTGCCTCAGCGATACAGATGGCCGTACCGTAGGTGCAACCACAACGGAAGGGTATCTGTTGAGAGGCCAGACAAACATGTGGTTCCTGAAGAGGGGCAGCAGCCTTTTCAGTAGTTTCAGGGGCAACAGTCTGGATGATTGACTGATCTGGCCTTGTAACATTAACCAAAACGGCCTTGCTGTGCTGGTACTGCGAACGGCTGAAAGCAAGGGGAAACTACAGCCGTAATTTTTCCCGAGGACATGCAGCTCTACTGTATGATTAAATGATGATGGCGTCCTCTTGGGTAAAATATTCCGGAGGTAAAATAGTCCCCCATTCGGATCTCCGGGCGGGGACTACTCAGGAGGACGTCGTTATCAGGAGAAAGAAAACTGGCGTTCTACGGATCGGAGCGTGGAATGTCAGATCCCTTAATCGGGCAGGTAGGTTAGAAAATTTGAAAAGGGAAATGGATAGGTTAAAGTTAGACATAGTGGGAATTAGTGAAGTTCGGTGGCAGGAGGAACAAGACTTCTGGTCAGGTGACTACAGGGTTATAAACACAAAGTCAAATAGGGGTAATGCAGGAGTAGGTTTAATAATGAATAAAAAAATAGGAGTGCGGGTTAGCTACTACAAACAGCATAGTGAACGCATTATTGTGGCCAAGATAGACACAAAGCCCATGCCTACTACAGTAGTACAAGTTTATATGCCAACTAGCTCTGCAGATGACGAAGAAATAGATGAAATGTATGACGAGATAAAAGAAATTATTCAGGTAGTGAAATGAGACGAAAATTTAATAGTCATGGGTGACAGGAATTCGTCAGTAGGAAAAGGGAGAGAAGGAAACATAGTAGGTGAATATGGATTGGGGGGAAGGAATGAAAGAGGAAGCCGCCTTGTAGAATTTTGCACAGAGCATAACTTAATCATAGCCTACACTTGGTTCAAGAATGATAAAAGAAGGTTGTATACCTGGAAGAATCCTGGAGATACTAGTAGGTATCAGATAGATTATATAATGGTAAGACAGAGATTTAGGAACCAGGTTTTAAATTGTAAGACATTTCCAGGGGCAGATGTGGATTCTGACCACAATCTATTGGTTATGAACTGCAGATTGAAACTGAAGAAACTGCAAAAAGGTGGGAATTTAAGGAGATGGGACCTGGATAAACTGAAAGAACCAGAGGTTGTAGAGAGTTTCAGGGAGAGCATAAGGGAACAATTGACAGGAATGGGGGAAAGAAATACAGTGGAAGAAGAATGGGTAGCTCTGAGGGATGAAGTAGTGAAGGCAGCAGAGGATCAAGTAGGTAAAAAGACGAGGGCTAATAGAAATCCTTGGGTAACAGAAGAAATATTGAATTTAATTGATGAAAGGAGACAATACAAAAATGCAGTAAATGAAGCAGGCAAAAAGGAATACAGACGTCTCAAAAATGATATCGACAGGAAGTGCAAAATGGCTAAGCAGGGGTGGCTAGAGGACAAATGTAAGGATGTAGAGGCTTGTCTCACTAGGGGTAAGATAGATACTGCCTACAGGAAAATTAAAGAGACCTTTGGAGAGAAGAGAACCACTTGTATGAATATCAAGAGCTCAGATGGCAACCCAGTTCTAAGCAAAGAAGGGAAGGCAGAAAGGTGGAAGGAGTATATAGAGGGTTTATACAAGGGCGATGTACTTGAGGACAATATTATGGAAATGGAAGAGGATGTAGATGAAGACGAAATGGGAGATAAGATACTGCGTGATGAGTTTGACAGAGCACTGAAAGACCTGAGTCGAAACAAGGCCCCGGGAGTAGACAACATTCCATTTGAACTACTGATGGCCTCGGGAGAGCCAGTCATGACAAAACTCTACCATCTGGTGAGCACGATGTATGAGACAGGCGAAATACCCTCAGACTTCAAGAAGAATATAATAATTCCAATCCCAAAGAAAGCAGGTGTTGACAGATGTGAAAATTACCGAACTATCAGTTTAATAAGTCACAGTTGCAAAATACTAACGCGAATTCTTTACAGACGAATGGAAAAACTGGTAGAAGCCGACCTCGGGGAAGATCAGTTTGGATTCCGTAGAAATGTTGGAACACGTGAGGCAATACTGACCTTACGACTTATCTTAGAAGAAAGATTAAGAAAAGGCAAACCTACGTTTCTAGCATTTGTAGACTTAGAGAAAGCTTTTGACAATGTTGACTGGAATACTCTCTTTCAAATTCTGAAGGTGGCAGGGGTAAAATACAGGGAGCGAAAGGCTATTTACAGTTTGTACAGAAACCAGATGGCAGTTATAAGAGTCGAGGAGCATGAAAGGGAAGCAGTGGTTGGGAAAGGAGTAAGACAGGGTTGTAGCCTCTCCCCGATGTTATTCAATCTGTACATTGAGCAAGCAGTAAAGGAAACAAAAGAAAAATTCGGAGTAGGTATTAAAATCCATGGAGAAGAAATAAAAACTTTGAGGTTCGCCGATGACATTGTAATTCTGTCAGAGACAACAAAGGACTTGGAAGAGCAGTTGAACGGAATGGACAGTGTCTTGAAAGGAAGATATAAGATGAACATCAACAAAAGAAAAACGAGGATAATGGAATGTAGTCAAATTAAGTCGGGTGATGCTGAGGGAATTAGATTAGGAAATGAGACACTTAAAGTAGTAAAGGAGTTTTGCTATTTAGGGAGTAAAATAACCGATGATGGTCGAAGTAGAGAGGATATAAAATGTAGACTGGCAATGGCAAGGAAAGCGTTTCTCAAGAAGAGGAATTTGTTAACATCGAGTATAGATTTAAGTGTCAGGAAGTCGTTTCTGAAAGTATTTGTATGGAGTGTAGCCATGTATGGAAGTGAAACATGGACGATAACTAGTTTGGACGTCCGCCCCAGTAGCTGAGTGGTCAGCGTGACGGATTGCCGTCCTCCGGGCCCGGGTTCGATTCCCGGCTGGGTCGGAGATTTTCTCCGCTCAGGGACTGGGTGTTGTGTTGTGTTCATCATCATTTCATCCCCATCCGGCGTGCAGGTCGCCCAATGTGGCGCCGAATGTAATAAGACCTGCGCCAAGGCGGCCGGACCTGCCCCGCGAGGGGCCTCCCGGCCAATGACGCCACACGCTCATCATCATCATCACTAGTTTGGACAAGAAGAGAATAGAAGCTTTTGAAATGTGGTGCTACAGAAGAATGCTGAAGATAAGGTGGGTAGATCACGTAACTAATGAGGAGGTATTGAATAGGATTGGGGAGAAGAGAAGTTTGTGGCACAACTTGACTAGAAGAAGGGATCGGTTGGTAGGACATGTTTTGAGGCATCAAGGGATCACAAATTTAGCATTGGAGGGCAGTGTGGAGGGTACAAATCGTAGAGGGAGACCAAGAGATGAATACACTAAGCAGATTCAGAAGGATGTAGGTTGCAGTAGATACTGGGAGATGAAGAAGCTTGCACAGGATAGAGTAGCATGGAGAGCTGCATCAAACCAGTCTCAGGACTGAAAACCACAACAACAACAACAAGGACTTGATAACCGAGGTCGTAAACTTCCCACCAAGGGCGCGAACGCAGCACCGAGCCATAGTGGATTTGGCTCTCAAGAGGATACGGGCTGCAGCAGAGGTCAGGAAGAGACGTGCCGACAGGGGGCTCATCTACGACACTTCCAAATTGGACAAAGGGTGCTCGTGAAGTCTTTCCGACTCTCTAACAAACAAAAAATGAAATGCCAAAAATTTTATTCTGTTTACAACGACCGGTACCGTATAAGGAGTACAGCTCACCACAATGCTTATGAATTGGAGACGCTGAAAGGAAAGAAGTCCATAGGACTCCACCACATCTCTCACATCAAGGAGTTCGTGGAATAGTAGTAGTGTAAGTGGTGTACGTAGTAGAATAGGCAAATATATGAACCTTTTCAGTTAAAACTTCCGGGCTGAGAGGCCGTGGTTGATGTATAAAATTTCCACCTGACGTTTCGTCTCCATCTGCGGGAGACATCTTCTGAGTTATTGAAACAGAAATGGATAGACAGAAGACACGCCACCTCAGAAGATGTCTCCCGCAGATGGAGACGAAACGTCAGGTGGAAATTTTATACATCGACCACGCCCTCTCAGCCCGGAAGTTTTAACTGAAGACAACACCGGCCGTGAAAGCCTACATTGTATGATATGAACCTTTCTTCGGGAAACAATAATCGTTGCATTAATAGATTAAGATTGCTAAAGTATTAACAAGCTGCGTTGTCTCGCTTAAGAATTTACTGCTGCTATCCTTTTTTTGTTTATGTTCGCGACTTCCAATGTCGATGGAGTAGGAGACACTACCTTTCCATGAGCAATGCTTTTGTCCTTTCCTGTCTGGTGTCCATGTTGAGGGATAATTATGAGTGAGGAGATGTCGCACAAACGGGCGCATACAAGAACGTGCTCTTAGAAGCGTTCTGAGACGTCGTGATACGCTCTATAGCGGCCACAACCAGTTCGTGAGACGTTCATACCAATGCCTGCAGGCACGCGTCAGTGCACTGCAAGATTGTGGTATATTGCGTGATTTAGAGGATGAATATGGGCAGCATAGTTTTTACAGTGATGCGCCAGCATCGTTGTCTTGCAATTCGGTGTGAACCTGTGAGCGTTTGACTCCAATGGTGCCCTAGACGGTAGAAATGCGGGCATAAAGCCTACCATGCCAATGTGCTGGTTGGGGATTTAGCGTACTGCTTGTGACTGTCACAGATGAATAACCAAGGAATTATACTTGGAGATTCGTGACATACTGTGTAGCTGGTGTGTGGTGGACGACGGAATCCTCAACAGGAACCAGTCATGGCTTGGTCATATTACAATGCCTCTGGAAAGGTGTGCTTTGATCGCGGAAACCGCATCACATAGAAAAAGAAGTTGCAACTATAAATTTATTGTCTTGTATGGCCATGGCTAACCCGGTCCCTGGAGTTTCAGTGAGGCGTAGTGAGAACTCGGAAGCCATGTCGTACGGCGCGCACATCACTGTCGTCAATAGCGGCGAGCAGCGAGACATCTCAGCCTAACAGGAATTATGTAAGAGTGTTGTATAAGGTAAAAGAGAGAGAGAGAGAGAGAGAGAGAGAGAGAGAGAGAGAGAGTACCATATTCTAGGATAAGTTAAACTTTAGGATTTAACAATAACTAGATCCTTAACATTGTGGGGGTTTTCTACCACAAGTGTTTGGCGCGCGCCTGTTGGGATGCTGTTTTTCAGGTCACCAAACCACAGACCCGAGATAGAGGGACGACGGGCGAGCGAACGTAGAATAGTTGCATGTTCTTTATAGCACAGTAAAACTTCGACCTGCATAATAGCATAATTTATTCAAAGACATAGAATTTAGATCGTTGGCAAATGGTAGTTAATTCTTCAGCATGTCTACTGTTGATCTATATAATTAATATTAATATTAGTGTGGGGCCCGCACATTTAGTTGTTTACCCAATATAGCGTCACACACCATGTACAGTAGTGAGATTGGTCTCTACACAAATATCAAGATAGATTATTTCCATGTGTAGATTAGATATACCAAGATTTGGTTATAATGATAGCCATAGATTGATAACTATAAAATTAAAATAAGAGTTTCTGAAATGACAGACCATTAATGTATCGTTATGTAAATTTATTATAACATAGAAGGTCATGGGAAAAAGTTAGGCATAAGATTTTTGTCAGAACTGCGCAGATGACGGGAATCGGTGCAATGCAGAGGCCGGCTGGAGCAAAAAACAAGAGGTCATCGGCTATCTGCAAGAAGGGGAGCGTCAGCGCGCCACCTGACGAGAAGGGTGCGGCAGCGTCCAGTCCTACAAGCTGACAGTCACCAGGCCGTATACCTGAGGGATTAGGCGGCAGACAGCCCTTGCCGGGCCACAAGCGAAAGTTTGGCTGGCCGTTGACACTGGCACGCAACCAGCACGCAACAGCCAGGTAGCTCTCCGGACGCGGCAGCTGTTTGGAGCGATTCCCTGCGGCAGAGCACGTTGTCGTGAGTACACGAAGATCACATAAGGTGTCAGAACCTGCGCCTCATGTGCCTCAGGACTGAAAGGGACGCTATATAATCACCTATTTGAGTTTTTTATACTCACTAGCATTGGACGACCTGCATACACAAAGCAGTATCGTGCCACAAACTCTAACAAATGAATTGTCTCATTTCTAACTTCTCCTTTCACTTAGAGAGCAGTTGTAGCAATCGTCGTTCCTAGTTCGATCCTATCTGGATGACCTCACACACTTGTGGAGTCACTCCACGTGCCATCATCCCTCGTCGAACTGCAATATTGGGAAACATAAAGTACTGTCCAGGGAGAGAAGAGACCTGGACTAGTGATGTATCCCAACTAGTAGACCTCAGAGACAATTAATCGACGTGAGGAGAGCCTATCACTATATCTTCCTACCGTACTGCCGTGATCATATGCGTGGGTCTTGCTGCAATCTCAACAGAGTACTGCAGATGCTCCAGCACACCCTATTGCTGTTGCAACAACGTAGCAACAACGCCCGACGTTTAGCCCTATGTGATGTCAGTACTGTGGCACCATCCAAAAAGCCCCCCTCCGATGCTCAAGACATGGAACCACGTGTATCAATGCATATGACTCAACATACCAACCCGCTCAGAGAAACTAACGAATTTGCGAAGTGCTTCGAATATTTCTTACAATGTGATTTAGTACCTCATTCTCAGCACAGTCGTGAACATAGTGCAATCTGCAAGCACAACTTGACACCCCATGAACCTTGTTTTTTTTCTTAAATTTCTTTCTCTAGTGTTGTTTTTGTAATGTATGTTATACCTTGTATGTGTTTGTGAATTTGCACTGTTATTCTTATGTAAGTGATAGAGTAGGGCGCAAAAATTACAAATTACTGTTTTGTTCTTGACACCATGTTTTTTTTGTATTCTGTATTTTTTTGTTGTGTGCATGCAAACAGTGTGCCTGAAGTCCCCATAAACTGAAGCAGATACCACCACAGTCATTGTGAATGGACCATCAGTTCAGGGAACATTTTGTAAAGGTTATTCTTGCTGCAGGGAGACAGAATAAATCGTAGGCTGTAATTAGATTCTGAAAGCTCACAAAGATATTGTTAACTTAAATATTATCATGTGTGATTGAGTTCAGGTTAGTTTAATGATTAAAACTGTTGTAACATCTTGGGTATTTAATTGCAGAGCACTTCAACTCTGATTGTAAAGAATAAACTGCTCCATATTTGGCTCACATGCCCGGGCCATATTTAGAGTGTGAATGTCTGTGTGAATCGGTGTTTGGAAGGGGCTCCCTGGGTATGGATGTGTGATGTGAGTGTTAGAGTTCCATATTAAGAAGGTGAAGTTGGCTACATCATAAATAATCCTCCCTCTATGAGCTGCATTTTTCAGTTGCAGTGATTATTTTTATAGAGTGCAGCATGTGGAGCCAGTTTGCAAGATTTTTCCTAAGTGAGCCAACCACTCACCAATTACAATTTAAAATGGCGTAGGGGCTATGAGAGGTGGCAGAAGCCCCCTCTCATATTTCTATCTTTGAGTAATTCGACTTTCCTCTCTAATTGCATGTGGTGAAAATTTGGTATTCCTTCAAATGCGAACTTCCCACGCAGCATCTCTCGACACACGGGTGGTCCGGTGACAGGCGGGCACTGCTAATCTTGAAAGGGTTAAGCCGACGGGTGTGAGGGAGTCGAGTGAATGCTTTCCAGACGTCGACATTGTCATAATAGCAGCGGAGACACGCCCGCAGGGGCCTGAAGGAGCGGTTGGGCTAGAGATTCCGTTACTTCGCAGAAACTTAGCGAAAACACTTTCTGGCGGGTTACCAGTGAGGCGTGGTAATGACTTGTGTTCCCAGGCAGTCTTGGCGCGCAAATTCCAGCGTTTTTGTGCAAAATCGTAACTGTGATTGGCTTGCTCAGGGCATAGCTCCGTGACGTAGCAAAATCGGCGCAGAATCTGTCGCCAAGAATCTCTATTGGTGGAATGGTAGTGCTTCGGAAATAGAGTGGGATTTTCCACCGGTTTTCGCGTTGCTGATTGGAACGTTTAACCACGGCCACTGTCGTGGGGGCGAGAATGTTCTGTGTTCGGCTTGTATGGGGGCTCTTGAGAGAGTCGGCTCTCGCCTTTTGGTCGGGGTAGGTTAGAAGACTGAGCTCTCGCTGCTCTCGACAGCCTGCCTTCCGTTGTCTGTCTAATTTACTTTTATTTGATTGTAACTGTTGAACGAAGTTGCTGAAGTTTCGACTTAAACGTAACTTTCTGAGTACAGTTGGAAATTGAGCGTTCTGCTTACAAGCGGCCTATGTTGTATGTCTTGGGCAGTTTTGGCTAACGTTGACTGTATTGTAGTTACTGTGTGCCTTTGCTTGTTAAAATCAATCACTGTACCGTCAGTGATTGTGTGGCGAGCCTTCTTCGTCTCCCTCAGAGGCGCATTTCTATTGATAGGAAGTCTTTAGTCTGGGACAACCAGACCAGGACAATTTGTTTCGGGCTATACTCGCGACATTATCATCACCACGACGGGACATCGAAGCAACCAGCCATCGCTTCTGGTACGCCAGATCGTGTCCTTGCAGTTAAGAAGACAGCTTGGGAATGTATGTCCGCAGCGCCGGCAGATTAGGGAATTTGCACTGTGGTAATCAGAGCTCAGCAGTGCACGCCTGTTCGTCTCTTCTAACTTTGTTCTTTCTTGGGTGTACATTGTCTGAGTTATCACTACTGTAGAAGCAATAATGTTGAGTTGGCTGGGTGTTTCTCTTAAGATTTGAGTTGCAAGGAACTGGTTCCACATTCCACTTGGTCATAAATGTCACAATCTATTTTATGGACAACTTCACCTTCACAGCATTTATTTGAGTATCCAATTTGATGTATTGTAAATGTTTCGTGTGTTTTGTATATTATTTTGAGTTTAGTCATAATAAGTCAAATTGTTATTTTGGACAGAACTTTCATTCTGTTAATCGGTAGAGCAACCCTTGCATTTCTCACTACGTTAATGAAACTTCCCTTAATTTCTATCCAATTAAATTATTGCAGGTGCCGAACTCTTTTCTACTCCACTTGCAGGGTCGATTACAGTCAGTTCGCGTTTCTTCTTAATCCAAGTGCAACAGCAAAAGTAGGAGTTAGAAAAGGGGGGGGGGGCTTAAAGCATCATTTCCATAAGATTCGAGAAGAATTTAGTGTTAAATACACTGCTAACCCTGGCACCTCGCAAGGGCATTGGCCCATATTGACCATAGGGCCAAGGAGTTGGCTGGACTGTCAGATAATGACGTGAAGGGAAAAGTGTCCTTTAGGGGACAGTATTTCGATACCCAGTACGATCAAGTCCAGCTGGCAAGTCGAGGATCAGTGACTTCACATATAACAAAGTTGCTCGGTGAGATTATTGGTGTTCAGTCACATGACTACGGTTTGCATGGAGACTGTCGTGGCTCTTTGTAGGAAGTCGGAAGTCCAAGCACAAGTACTGCTAACAACTGAGTGGAAGGAACTCATACGCGCCAGGCTGGGGGTGTTGTGACAGGAACCTACTTCCCATCACACATACGGCTGTGGAAGCGCAGCGTGATTCCAGAGCTGGAAGTAATTACGCCCACCAGTGTGGCAGATCAATGTGCTGTAGAAAGCTATTTGAGCCTTATTATAGCAAATGGCTGCAGGATATCGTCGGTGGTAGGTGTGCATGCCCCTTGATTGGTTCCAGTTCTTGCTTGCGGCTGATGCAGCAACAGTTCTTTGATATTACGTACCCGCGCATGACTTGGTCCTGAACAACATGTCGCTGTATTAGTTTTTTAGCTGATCTGTTTCTCAAATCGAAATTGGTTATCAAAACGTTTACAAGACGTATTCAATAAGCATTGCTACACAATTTTTTCTGAAAGCAGGTTGTTTTTTTCGGGATACCCACACATGATTTTGTTTTCAACTGTTTTGGCTAAAAAGCCCTATTTTTCAACGCAATCCCAGTTCAATGCGATGGCTTTACCCCACCTTACGAGTACTGGAAGGGCCTGTTTGCCCAAATGGTACGGCTCTACTGGTCGACGCTAGACCCAACGTCTTGCTGCACCACTAACCTCCCCCATCATCCGTTTAATGATTCCCATTGACTGCATCGTTCATTAGGCCAAACAGATAGAAGTCTGAAGGTGCGAGATCTGGGCTGTAGACTGGATGAGGAAGAGCAGTCCAATTATATTTTGTTCGCAGGCTTGTGTGGGGCCTTTTGTTGTTATCGAGAAAAAGTTCGTTTGTATTCTTGTGAAGACTAACACGCTGAAGTCGCTTCTTCAGTTTCCTCCACCTGGCACAAGACACTTCAGAGCTGATTGTTGCACTGTGATGGAGGATGTCAAAGAGACAACACACTCTATGTCAAAGAAGATCGTCGTCATGACATGAGAGTCCAACTTCGAACTTTTTCTTCGGAGGAGCCGACCAGAGTGGCCGAGCGGTTCTAGGCGCTACAGACTGGAGCCGCGCGACCGCTCCTCTTGCAGGTTCGAATCCTGCCTTGGGCATGGATGTGTGTCCTGTCCTTAGGTTAGTTAGGTTTAAGTAGTTCTAAGTTCTAGGGGACTGATGACCGCAGTAGTTAAGTCCCATAGTACTCAGAGCCATTTGAACCATTTTTTTCGGAGGAGAGATGGTGTGGTGCCACTCCATGAATTGGCTATTTGGTTTCAGTTCGAAGTGATGAACCCATATTTCATCGCCTGTGATGATGTTCGACAAAAATTGCCACGCTAAGTCTCGCAACGGGCAAGCAATTCCGCACTGATGGTTCCGCGTTGCTCCTTTATAGTCTTGTGGTAGGTGGCGAGCAACCCAGCGGGCATACACCTCTGAGTACCCCAACTAGTAGACGAGAGTGTCAGCACTAGCAACAGAAACGTTGTGTAGTGCAGTGAGGGGTGTAAGTCTGATCCGGCGAGGAGTACGACTGCGCTCCGATCTGGCCGGCACGCGAGAGATAGGACGGCTTAGCGTCACCTTGTTGCGATTATGACAGACAGCTCGCCCAACGACTCACTGTGCTTTTGTTCACTGCCAGATCTCCGTAGACATTCTGCAAGTGCTTTTGGATGGCTGCGATGCTATGGTTTTCAGCCAAAGAGAATTTAATGACAGATCTCTGATCGGAATGCACCTTTGTTAGACACCAATTTGGAGGCTACGTATAGCATAATTAAACTACGAGGGCTGTTCAGAAAGTAAGCTCCGATTGATCGCGAAATGGAAACGACTATGATAATCCGATAAAGCTTTGCACAGATGTGTTGGGCAGTGTCTCTAGTATGACCCTAGACAGCATCACGTCACTCCTCTCATTTCTGAGCTCACAGTGATCGCGTAAAGTTGTCTAGAGAATAGTGTCTCCCGCCAAGTACGAGGACCTGGTGAGAAATTTCGCCTGAAGCTATACAGCCAACATTACATAACTGTCGTGCAGTTTCTTCTACAAGGCAATATTCTCAGCCACATTCTGAAGGGGCAATGAAGATGCTCCTGCATCGTTTTCAATTGGAAATGTTTGACTACCCACAATACAGCCCGTAATTGACTCCCCCTGCGTTTCATTTCTGCTCACATGAACCGCTGGCTATGAATACAACATTTTGGCACAGAAAACGAGCTGTAGGCCAGCGTAGAGAATTGGCGGAAAGCACTGGCGGCTGTCTTTTATGATGAGGGTATTGGAAAGTTGGTACAACGCTACGACAAATGTCTTAGTCAGAACGGCAACTACGTAGAGAAGTAGCTGGATGGTGTAGCTAACTGTTAAAAATAAAACATTTCTAATTTTCACTGTGGTTCCCATTTCGCGATCAATCGGAGCTTACTTTCTGAACAGCCGTCGTATATAAATTGAAGTGGGAATATTCCACGATGTCCCACAAGAAGTTTCGCCTTTTTTCTACTGAAATCCACCGAGAAAAATGTGTTGTTTTTAACTATTGAATGCCTCTAGTAATCCTCAAAGCAATTTCTTTCACGTAAGGCTAGGATGCATAGCCGTCGCTGTTTACAAGAGAAGTCAATCTAATTACGGCAGCGCCAGGGAGACTATAGATAACACTCTAAAAGGGGTTAAATAGCAACAGTAGAGAGACTGGGACGTTACACACCACACCAAACGCTAGCCAGAGGAGTGAAAGGAATACTGTCAATGAGGAGTACAACCGTTTTGCTACCAGTTCAGTGACCTCTGCCTCAGTCACCGGGAAAGATGTATAAACAGCGAGACGCACAAGTTGTTGTTATTTGAATAGCACTCTACCGTTAGCCTAAATATCTAGAGCCTATTTTCTGGCGTGTAAATAGTCTGTTCTTCATCCTGGAGCTTCTAATCCTGGTTCATTGAACCTTTGCTACCGCACGATTGACGTGTTGAGATGATCACTGAGTAATGAAGTCGATAAAGTGTTTAGCAATGGATGTAGGTCATGGGGATTTGTTTGGATAAATATTATCTATACTTAGGATGGACTGGGATCAGTTGTAGAGTATTTATACATGGGAACAATGGCTACTATAATTTTCGTTATCAGTCTGCCTCTGATGCTCGATTTGTACGTTTGGGAAAATGGGATGTTGTCAGTTGCACGTATTGCAGCTTAGAGCTGAATTATGAATGTCGATGTATTCTTGCATTGTATGTGGCACATCATTGTCAATTGCAAGCTTCGAGGAGCTGCCGTCTATGGACTGGTCTTCCACCTCCAATTATATGTAGTTTTACCTTTTCAATTGAGAACTACAGTACAAAAATGTTCTGTATATAATCTGAATAAGAAAGTGGGATCATACTGGTTGCAGATGAGCAGGGCTTTTCTTATTTCCGTGCTCTCTAAATAGACTTTCATTTTCGGGTGATTTCCGGTCAGACAATGACAGCAGTGACTTAAGGGAGCGTCATAGCTAAGGCAAGGCTTTCAGTTACCAGTGAACTCCAATAATGTTTGTCTGTGTGTGTGTGTGTGTGTGTGTGTGTGTGATTGTGTGTGTGGAACTGTGTGTGCGCATGGTACATGAGAGAACGTTAGATAGGTAGGCAGAAAGAGAGTGAGAGAGACATAGAAAGAAAGTGGAGAAAGCGAGGAAGAGAAGAGAGAGAGAGAGAGAGAGAGAGAGAGAGAGAGAGAGAGAGAGAAAGAGACGAGGGGGGGAGAGTTCATGTTATACCATTTACGGGTGTGCTCACCTTCCCTCAAACAAAAAAAAAAAGGAATCTGAAGTCAATGACGTAGAAACCGATAGCGGACATTCATTCTGAATAGCGTGGTGCTGATCTCGACGGCGTCACAGATTCGTACACGTCGCTCACAGTTCACTTGCAGGCAGATAGTTGTCAATAGGAACTGAGAATAATGATGTCAGTAAAGGTAAAAAGTTTACCCCACTCTAATTTGGTATTCTTTACAGGAAAATAGTATTTTTCATGTAAGTATCATGGAAATTCCGGTAGTTTCTGTTTCCGTATGCCGAGTGGTTTATTGGGGGACGCATCATCATTCTTGAACTAAAGAGGACAGGAGCTTGGTATGTTACACCACTGGGGGAATGTTATATATCCCACGGTTCTTGCGACATCATTAAAAAGACTGCTGTAGTTTGAAATCTCACCGGTCCTGTGCGATAGCACGAATTTTTGTAGTACAAATTATGGCATACATACGTAAAGTGAACCTTTGGCCTTGTATGGAGATTATGTGATAAATCATAATCTTCTGCGTCAATGGTGTCGTATGTCTTAAACTTAAAAATAAATGAATGTCGCTTATCCAGTCGTTCGGAATCACAATTGAACTCTACCGGTCAGTTAATACTGAATCGCTTGAAAACTAAAGTTTCTTGTTATCTCGGTCCTATAATTAATTGTCATAAATTTCCTTCACAGATTTATGTGGGGCAAAAACTGAAAGAAATTGGCTTCGTAATTCTGTGAGCTGTCTCGTCGATGATTACAGATGGTTGTCGACTGAGTCACTAGGTACTGTTTCCTTTCTTTTGCAAACATGTGACAGTACTTCACCAGCAGTTTTCAGAATCAGTACACAAACAACACAAAGCAGCCGATAAATGTTTTCAGTTACACGCATTACACAGATCCATGGTTTAACGTACTGACGGCTATAATGTAATTTCAAACAAAACATAAACTCAAGATTTGACAAAGACAGTATAGGAAACAGCGATGGTTTCCTCAAAGAAATTATTCTACACTACTGGCCATTAAAATTGCTACACCAAGAAGAAATGCAGATGACAAACGGGTATTCATTGGAAAAATATATTATACTACAACTGACATGTGATTACATTTTCACGCAATTTGGGTGCATAGATCCTGAGAAATCAGTACCCAGAACAACCACCTCTGGCCATAATAAAGCCCTTGATACGCCTGGGCGTTGAGTCAAACACAGCTTGGATGACGTGTACAGGTACAGCTGCAAATGCAGCTTCAACACGATACCACACTTCACCAATAGTGGTGACTGGCGTATCGTGACGAGCCAGTTGCTCGGCCACCATTGACCAGACGTTTTCAATTGGTGAGAGATCTCGAGAATGTGCTGGCCAGGGCAGCAGTCGAACATTTTCTGTATTCAGAAAGGCCCGTGCAGGACCTTTAACATGCGGTCGTGTATTATCCTGCTGAAATGTAGGGTTTCGCAGGGATCGAATGAAGGGTAGAGCCACGGGTCGTAAAACATCTGAAATGTAGCGTCCACTGTTCAAAGTGGCGTCAATGCGAACAAGAGGTGTCCGAGACGTGTAACGAATGGCACCCCATACCATCACGCCGGCTGATACGCCAGTATGGCGATGACGAGTACACGCGTCCAATGTGCGTTCACCGTGATGTCGCCAAACACAGATGCGACCATTATGAAACTGTAAACAGAACCTGGATTCATCGACGTCGAAATCTTCCTGCAGATGGTTGTTGTCTTGCAAACGTCCCCGTCCGTTGACTCAGGGACGATCTGTTACAGCCATGCGGATAAGATGCCTATCATCTCGAGGCTGTTGGGATCCAGCACGGTGTTCTGTATTATCTTCCTGAACCCATAGATTCCATATTCTGCTAACAGTCATTGGATCTCGACCAACGCGAGCAGCAATGTCGCTTTGCGATAAACCGCAATCCCGATAGGCTACAATCCGACCCTTAACAAAGTCGGAAACGTGGTGGTACGCAATTCTCCTCAATCACAACAACGTTTCACAAGGCAACGCTAGTCAGCTGCTGTTTGTGTATGAGAAATCGGTTGGAAACTTTCCTCTTGTCAGCACGTTGTAGGTATCGCCACCGTCGCCAACCTTGTGTGAATGCTCTGAAAAGCTAATTATATGCATATCACAGCATCTTCTTACTGTCCTTTAATGTTCGCGTCGGTAGCACGTAATCTTCGTGGTGTAACAATTTTAATGGCCAGTAGCGTAGCATTCAACTATTGCGTGGAAGGCCGGACGTCGATTTTAATCAGCCCTCCATAATGCAAAGCGTGTGTTATATCCACTGTGCCCTACCTACACCTAATAACATCACTTTCAGTAATCATTATCAGTACATACTGTACACCGCCGGCATCTGCTAGTGCCAAGAAAGTTGACAACGTAGTCCTAATGTTGGAATGATGTAAGAGGTCAACTCCAATCGAAAACTCCATCCGATTGTTGGAATAGCTCACCCTGACGCCATAACGGCCCTTGCACCCACTACGGAGAGGGTGAAGCAGAACTCCGTCATCCAGTGCACCAACATTCAGATGCAGTCTATGTACTGAGATCTAGAAGGAACTTGGTCGTTAGGAGACAGTCTCTAAGGGAACACCGGAGACGAATCGCGTTACAAGGTGAAACAGTAAGCTACCTCTGCATACCCCTTTTTACATATCATATATTACCTGGCAGGACATCATATATAGGTTTACAACTTTATTAACTTGTCACAGCTATACATATAACAAAGATTAATGCACTACGAACACAGTATTTATTTAATCCTCAACAGTTTCGCCACACTGGTCGATACCATCCTGGTGGAACTCCAGTGGAATAACCAATCGTGTTGGCCGTGTAATAATTCTTCGGTCCGGGATTCGAAGAATTAAGTTCCTCACCATTCCACATCTCTCTGCTCTTACTTCATAATGGGGGGGACTGTTCCACATGTGTCTTGTAAGAGCACAGTGTCTCACCTTCGGCATTTAACCGATTTCCCGTTAGGACGCTGAACTTGATGAAAGTTTCTTAATTCTAAAAAATGTACTTTCTTCCATCCTTTCACAATATCATTTTTCAGTTCTTCTCGTAGTTTCTGCTCTCTTCGGGATCCTCCCGTGGACTCGGTTCAATGCCGGTGGGTATTCTACACTCCTGGAAATTGAAATAAGAACACCGTGAATTCATTGTCCCAGGAAGGGGAAAATTTATTGACACATTCCTGGGGTCAGATACATCACATGATCACACTGACAGAACCACAGGCACATAGACACAGGCAACAGAGCATGCACAATGTCGGCACTAGTACAGTGTATATCCACCTTTCGCAGCAATGCAGGCTGCTATTCTCCCATGGAGACGATCGTAGAGATGCTGGATGTAGTCCTGTGGAACGGCTTGCCATGCCATTTCCACCTGGCGCCTCAGCTGGACCAGCGTTTGTGCTGGACGTGCAGACCGCGTGAGACGACGCTTCATCCAGTCCCAAACATGCTCAATGGGGGACAGATCCGGAGATCTTGCTGGCCAGGGTAGTTGACTTACACCTTCTAGAGCACGTTGGGTGGCACGGGATACATGCGGACGTGCATTGTCCTGTTGGAACAGCAAGTTCCCTTGCCGGTCTAGGAATGGTAGAACGATGGGTTAGATGACGGTTTGGATGTACCGTGCACTATTCAGTGTCCCCTCGACGATCACCAGTGGTGTACGGCCAGTGTAGGAGATCGCTCCCCACACCATGATGCCGGGTGTTGGCCCTGTGTGCCTCGGTCGTATGCAGTCCTGATTGTGGCGCTCACCTGCACGGCGCCAAACACGCATACGACCATCGTTGGCACCAAGGCAGAAGCGACTCTCATCGCTGAAGACGACACGTCTCCATTCGTCCCTCCATTCATGCCTGTCGCGGCACCACTGGAGGCGGGCTGCACGATGTTGGGGCGTGAGCGGAAGACGGCCTAACGGTGTGCGGGACCGTAGCCCAGCTTCATGGAGACGGTTGCGAATGGTCCTCGCCGATACCCCAGGAGCAACAGTGTCCCTAATTTGCTGGGAAGTGGCGGTGCGGTCTCCTACGGCACTGCGAAGGATCCTACGGTCTTGGCGTGCATCCGTGCGTCGCTGCGGTCCGGTCCCAGGTCGACGGGCACGTGCACCTTCCGCCGACCACTGGCGACAACATCGATGTACTGTGGAGACCTCACGCCCCACGTGTTGAGCAATTCGGCGGTACGTCCACCCGGCCTCCCGCATGCCCACTATACGCCCTCGCTCAAAGTCCGTCAACTGCACATACGGTTCACGTCCACGCTGTCGCGGCATGCTACCAGTGTTAAAGACTGCGATGGAGCTCCGTATGCCACGGCAAACTGGCTGACACTGACGGCGGCGGTGCACAAATGCTGCGCAGTTAGCGCCATTCGACGGCCAACACCGCGGTTCCTGGTGTGTCCGCTGTGCCGTGCGTGTGATCATTGCTTGTACAGCCCTCTCGCAGTGTCCGGAGCAAGTGTGGTGGGTCTGACACACCGGTGTCAATGTGTTCTTTTTTCCATTTCCAGGAGTGTATTTAATCGTTCTCCCATTAATAAATGGCTTGGTGTCAAATGCTTCTGACTTCCCATCAGCGACTGGCCATGACCTGCCGGCTGCTTATGGTTCAAATGGCTCTGAGCACTATGGGACTCAACTGCTGTGGTCATAAGTCCCCTAGAACTTAGAAGTACTTAAACCTAACTAACCTAAGGACATCACACACATCCATGCCCGAGGCAGGATTCGAACCTGCGACCGTAGCGGTCGTGCGGGTCCAGACTGTAGCGCCTTTAACCGCACGGCCACTCCGGACGGCTGGCGGCTTATGTTTCTACTAACAATTTCCTAAGAATTTCTTCAGATGCTAGTGATTTTCCCAGACCATTTCTGAGGCATGGTTTTATTGTCCCTAGCATGCGTTGCCAGCAGGCTCCCCACCGAACCTTCGGTGGTATAATAAAGTTTCACGAGACGCCTTTGTACACAAAATGCTGTGTGATCCTTTCGTTCTCTAAGACGTCTTCTGGTTCTGTGCTTGCTCCATGGAACTTTTTTGCATTATCCGAATAAATAAAATTTGGTGGCCCTCTTGTTGTAGTAAATCCTCTGAAGGCTATCAAAAATGTATCTGTGCTCATATCCGATACGAGTTCGACGACGAGAGCTCTCCAAAGATAAAGCCACCAGGGAGACAGTTCTGACGTTGCTGTTGATGATGGAAGCAAGATTGAAGAAAAATCAGCACACTTTCACAAGCTGGCCGGTGTGCCCAAGCGGTTGAAGGCGCTACAGTCTGGAACCGCGTGAGCGCTACGGTCGCAGGTTCGAATCCTGCCTCGGTCATGGATGTGTGTGATGTCCTTAGGTTAGTTAGGTTTAAGTAGTTCTAAGTTCTAGGGGACTGATGACCTTAGAAGTTAAGTCCCATAATGCTCAGAGCCATTTGAACCATTTTGAACACTTTCACAGAATTAGTCAACCTGGATAAAAATGGTCGAGATTGTCACGTGGTACAAGACATTCGAAATTCTGAGAAAAGGCGGGGTTAGCTGCAGGGAAAGACGGGTAATATACAACATACAAGGAGAAACAATGTGGGTGGAGGACCAAGAACGAAGTGGTCGAAATAAATACGGTGTAAGACGTGAAAGTAGTCTTTCGCCCCTACTGTTCAGTCTATACATGGGAGAAAAGGTGACGCAAATAAAAAAAAGGAACGAGACTGGAAATAAAATTGAAGGTGAAAGGACATAAGTGATAATATTAGGTAATTACATTGGTTTTTTATTTTATTTTATTTTTTTTTTTTTTTTTTAGCCATCAGTCTTTCGACTGGTTTGATGAGGCCTGCCACGAATTCATGTCCTGTATCAACCTCTTCATCTCAGAGTAGCACTTAAAACCTACCTCCTCAATTATTTGCTACATGTATTCCAATCCCTGTCTTCCCGTACAGGATCTGTCCTACACAGCTTCCCCTGGTACCGTGGAAGTCATTCCCTAATGTCTTAAGATGTCCTATCATCCTGTCCTTGTCCTTGTCAGTGTTTTCCACATATACCTTCCCTCTCCGATTCTACACAGAACCTCTTTATCAGTCCATCTAACATTCAAAATTCGACTTTAGCATCACATCGCAAATGCTTCGATTCTCTTAAGTATGTTTCCTTACAGTCCGTGTTTCACTACCGTACAATGCTGTGCTCTAAACATACATTCTCAGGAATTTCTTCCTCAGATTAAGGCCTATGTTTGCTACTAGTAGGTTTTCGTGGCCATAAATGCCGGTTTTGCCAGTTACCGTCTACTTTTGATGTCATCCTTGCTCCGTCCGCCAGTGGTTATTTTGCTGCCTAGGTAGCAGATTTCATTTACCTACCGCAACTACTTCGTAACCATCTATCCTGATGTTAAGTTTCTCGCTGTTCTCATTTCTGCTACTTCTCATTATTTTTGTCTTTCTTCGTAGTGGACCGCACCGTCGCCGTTCCATCAAATGCGTAACATTATCTTCTGTGGATGCGCGCAGGCCTTTGTACGGGAAACTGCGGCTTTGTTTGAGCTCAATCATTTTGCTTAGGTTAGCATAAAGACACCGTTTTCTGGCACCAGCAACGATACAGGATAGGAATGGTCGGTATTGTTCACGAGCCAATTCATGACCAGCATGCAGAGATGCAAGTATGGCCACCGGCTGACTTTTAAGACTTTACTTCAGAGCACGTGGTACTCGTACACTCTCTTATTGAACCTTCACCATGTAACGTAAGTGTCACATGATGGTGGGATAATCACTGTTCATCAGATTTGCCAGTTGTCGAGGGCAATGAGCAGTTTATTGTGTGTTAATACGGAAGTCCCTAGGGGAACGGGAGGTTCCAAATGATGAGAAAAGAGCACAGGTAGTTCCAGTTTTCAAAATGGCTCTGAGCACTATGGGACTTAACTTCTAAGGTCATCAGTCCCCCAGAACTTAGAACTACTTAAACCTAACTAACCTAAAGACATCACACACATCCATGCCCGAGGCAGGGTTCGAACCTGCGACCGTACGGCCGCGCGGTTCCAGACTGTAGCGCCTTTAACCGCTTGACCACCACGGCCGGCCCAGTTTTCAAGAAGGGTCGTCGAGCAGATGCGCAAAACTATAGGCCTCTATCTCTGACATCGATCTCTTGTAGAATTTTACAACATGTTTTTAGCTCGCGTATCATGTCATTTCTGGAAACCCAGAATCTACTCTGTAGGAATCAACATGTATTCCGAAAACAGCGATAGTGTGAGACCCAGGTCGATTTATTTGTTCATGAGACCCAGAAAATATTAGATACAGGCTCCCAGGTAGAGCCAGTTTCCTTGACTTCTGGTAGGCGTTCGATACAGTTCCGCACTGTCGCCTGATAAACGGAATATCGGACCAGCTGTGTGGCTGGATTGAAGAGTTTTTAGGAAACACAACACAGCAAGTTATTATCAATGGAGAGACGTCTACAGAGGTTAAAGTAACCTCTAGCGTGCCACAGGGGAGTGTTATGGGACCATTGCTTTTCACTATATATATAAATGACCTAGTAGACAGTGTCGGAAGTTCCATGCGCCTTTTCGCGGATGATGCTGTAGTACACAGAGAAGTTGCAGCATTAGAAAATTGCAGCGAAATGCAGGAAGATCTGCAGCGGATAGGCACTTGGTGCAGGGAGTGGCAACTGAACCTTAACATAGACAAATGTAATGTATTGCGAATACATAGAAAGAAGGATCCTTTATTGTATGATTATATGATAGCGGAACAAACACTGGTAGCAGTTACTTCTGTAAAATATCTGGGAATAAGCGTACGGAACGATTTGAAGTGGAATTATCATATAAAATTAATTGTTGGTAAGGCGGGTGCCAGGTTGAGATTCATTGGGAGAGTCCTTAGAAAATGTAGTCCATCAACAAAGGAGGTGGCTTACAAAACACTCGTTCGACCTATACTTGAGTATTGCTCATCAGTGTGGGTTACGTACCAGGTCGGGTTGATTGAGGAGATAGAGAAGATCCAAAGAAGAGCGGCGCGTTTCGTCACAGGGTTATTTGTGCGTGATAGCCTTACGGAGATGTTTATCAAACTCAAGGGGCAGACTCTGGAAGAGAGGCGCTCTGCATCGCGGTGTAGCTTGCTGTCCAGGTTTCGAGAGGGTGCGTTTCTGGATGAGGTATCGAATATATTGCTTCCCCCTACTTATACTTCCCGAGGAGATCACGAACGTAAAATTAGAGAGATTCGAGAGCGCACGGAGGCTTTCCGGCAGTCGTTCTTCCCGCGAACCATACGCGACTGGAACAGGAAAGGGAGCTAATGACAGTGGCACGCAAAGTGCCCTCCGCCACACACCGTTGGGTGGCTTGCGGACTATAAACGTAGATGTAGGTGTAAACGATTTTCGTAAAACGCCGAAGGTTTTCCTGAAAGTTGTGTCTTTAATGTCAAAGTGATTCTCCTTAAAAAGGTGAAACCATTTTCATGGCCGGCCGAAGTGGCCGTGCGGTTAAAGGCGCTGCAGTCTGGAACCGCAAGACCGCTACGGTCGCAGGTTCGAATCCTGCCTCGGGCATGGATGTTTGTGATGTCCTTCGGTTAGTTAGGTTTAACTAGTTCTAAGTTCTAGGGGACTAATGACCTCAGCAGGTGAGTCCCATAGTGCTCAGAGCCATTTGAACCATTTTCATGCCGTGCTCTGTCCAATGGCATTATCCCCATTCATGGCGCAAATGTTTCTGGCTGCCTTTGCTGCTGACACACCACCACTGAACTCAAGCCGAAGGATCTGTCCGAAATGTTCTAATTCCTCCACTTGGCACTCCATTTTCTAGCTCCACAGCTTCATCACTATACCCAAATGACAAAATGAGGATACATAAACTAAAAGAGCGACAGTGGAATACAAATAAAAAAAGGCAACCGAGAAATAAACCATAGTAACCATAGTAACAAAATGAAAAACAAAAACGCTACGAAGTTATACAACAAAATAATATAGAAGTACAGCTGTTGATGCCGCTGAGTGTTACTTACTGTCCTTAGATACGTTTTCGACGATTATAGTGGTAATACCTCAGTGAAAAGGGAAAAGCCCTCGATTAATCCTCTTCTTTTCGTGCCACGGACTGTGAATGGCTTAGGAAACTGTAACCACTTTTAGTGAAGAATACGGCGGGGTAGGCATCTGCCTGCCAAAGATCCCTTGCCCTCTAAGGCCGACGCCGCTCCAGGCCTGCCAACTCCGGCAGCCACTTGTCGGCCCTCCCAGGCTGCGAGTCAATAACTCTGTCGCTCACTGCGGCCTCTGTTTCATCTCGGAATATTGGACACTTGAAGGCAAGTGGACACCCCGCCACTTCAATATCTGCGAGTAAATTAAATGGCGCAGCACTGCAGGGCGACACGGGGTGGGGTTGCGCTGCCGGACCCCCCTTCTCTTCCCCTTTTCCCGCGCCCGGAGACTAGCCTGCGCCCATTTCTTGATGTCAAAGGCCTCCCACTGCACCCGGAGCTTCCTGGCCCGAAGATAACATATGAGAACAGAGTAAACAAAACAATAAAATATTCTGCCAAGTGCACTTCGTCCTCGCCCATAAATTGTGTAGGATATCTTTGATTTAATCCGGAAGACACCCTCCTAAGCTAAGTCACTGTCACAGAGCGACATAAATATTAGGGAAACAAACATAAGATATGTTAAAATAAATACGGACTGACAGACACACTTACTCAAATGAATAATCAGGAAAATACAACGTGTACAGTTGGTCTCAGAACCTCAAATAAAATAAAATAAATGACAAATGTCAAAAAATGTACCAAATCTCACAGAAATACGAATAGTTAAAACGACACGAGTAAATTTTTTTAAATACGATGTTTGTTTAAAAAATTCCGGAACACTCGTAATTTCGCGCCAGCAGCGTGTTGGAGCGAAATGTGGTTTGTATCCCTGCACGCGCCTGTGTTTAATGTGTAAATGCCAGTTGTTTGATTGTTGTATGTCTGTTAGTTATTGCTCAGTGCTGTATTGAGTATAACGTTGTGTCGCTCCGTTTGGGAATTTCAACATGGCGGAAAGCGTCTGCATTAAATATCACGTGAAACTCAAGAAAATTTTTACACAGGCACACCAAATGATGCACGAAACCTACAACGATGAGTGCTTAAGCCGTACTCGGTGTTACAAATGGTTCGCGCGGTTTAAAAATGGCCGGACGGGAGTTAAAGATGACCCTCTTTCAGCACGCTCTTCGACGTCTACCGACGACGCCCATGTGACGAACGTCAACGAAATTGTGCCTACCAGTCGCAGACTGACAGACAGAGAGATTGCAGAAGAATGTAATATTTTAGTTCGATCATGTCATGAAATATGGCACAGAATTTTGGAATGCATCCTGTTACCGCCAATTTCGTCCCACGGCTCGTGAGTAAAGACCTTCGCCTCACCGTCTGTGAAAAGCTTTTGGATCCCGAAAATGAGAACGAGACGTTTCTCAAGGGAATCATAACTGGTGATGAGGCGTGTGTCTACGGTTATGGTGTTGAGACCAATGTTCAGTTTTCACGATGAGTCAGGAAAGGTTCTCCAAGACCAGAAAAAATCGTCCGATCGCATCAAATGTTGAAGCCACGCTGATAGTTTTCTCAGACTTTGAAGGATTAGGTCATGATGAATTCGTGCCACAGGGACAAACTGTCAGTCGGACATACTAGGGGGACGTGTTGCGACGCCTGCGAGAAGATAGCGGTGTATCAGTTGTGGAGGAGTGCATTTAGAAGGAGACAATGCACGATAAGCAATACAGCAGAACGGATCAGAAAAGTTTGCAGTGGATATAATAGTGAAATACATATACCAGATGGCTTAAATAAAAGTATGTGCAAACAAGAAATGCTTCTATAGAAATATATTGGCCATAATGTTTAGGTGGATGTGAACGCTTAAATATCAGCTCTGACCTGGACAAAATATACTTGTCGAAAAATCAGAAAAGTAATAGGTGCGATAGAAGCTACAGATGGCTCAAATATTAAAAGATCTCCCAAAATGTTCAGAAAACTTTCGAAGTAATGTTAAATATAATTATAATCTTCTCTAAACATCCATATCGAATCACTGAGGACAGACGGATGAAACAAATGCAGCTATGAGTATACTTACGCAAAAAGAAGTTAGCAATAGCATGAACAGAAGTAAATAGGAAACACAGATCACTGAACCGGTAGTATCGGAAATATTGCTTTAAAAATTAATTAATTAGCGTGGAAGGATATCAAGGCAGAAGAAGTTATCAAATCAGAAGCAACATCGGCCAAAGAAAGAAAAAGACAACCCAGAGAGAAAATAAAGCACTATTAGAGAAATAGGAAACAACAAATATTGAACTGTTGTTGAAGTTGTTCAGTGATCCTCGTTGGACAATATGAAGAAAAAAAGTATATAAAATAAAAAAAGTAAATATCGTTCAAGGAGCATCTTCAAAAATGGTTCAACTGGTTCTGAGCACTATGGGACTTAACATCTCAGGTCATCAGTCCCCTAGACTTAGAACTACTTAAACCTAACTAACCTAACGACATCACACACATCCATGCCCGAGGCAGGATGCGAACCTGCGACCGCAACAGCAGCGCGGTTCCGGACTGAAGTGTCTAGAACAGCTCGGCCACAGCGGTCGGCGGAGCATCTTCACCATTAATCTCTTTAACGTGGTCTCTGTCAGAAAGGCTTAAAATTTATCACAATAAATAAACTGCAAAAGTGACAAGTGACTAGTGAGTAGATTTTTATGCTAATGCGAATACCACGAAGAATAAATGGATACTAATGAATGAAAGTTGTTTTTGGCCGGCCGGAGTGGCCGTGCGCTTCTAGGCGCTACAGTCTGGAGCCGAGCGACCGCAACGGTCGGAGGTTCGAATCTTGCCTCGGGCATGGATGTGTGTGATGTCCTTAGGTTAGTTAGGTTTAAGTAGTTCTAAGTTCTAGGCGACTGATGACCTCAGAAGTTAAGTCTCATAGTGCTCAGAGCCATTTGAACCATTTTTTGAAAGATGTTTCCCAACGCACATGATAGGAGCGATCGGGTGTCCTTTTAGTAACAGAAACATTCAAATAAAAGTACAAACTGATTGTTGTGAGATGCTTAAACATAACCCACTTACGAGCCCTGATAAGCCTACCTTTACCGTGTTCAGAGATTCTATCGAAGCTAGCCACATTTGGGCACTGAACTGTATCAATGTAACGAGTGAAAATTTGTGCCAGACCGGGACTGGAACCCGGTTTTCCCACTTCACGTGAGCGGTTGGCTGAACTGCCTGGCCCTCCGAGAACGCCCGTTACATATATTGACATAACGTCACCTACCCATTAATCCCTTACGTGCAGGTCCCTGATTCCCGTAAGAAATCGAGCATGGCGTCCATTCGCACTGAAAGAAAGGATCATTGGTCCTCGTCGTCACCTTAGAATTATTATAAACAACACGTAGACACTATGGTGGCGAAGGCAAACTACAGACTTCGTTTAATTGCCAGAACATGTACAAGAGGTAACAGGTCTATTAATGATTCTTCCCACACAATGTTTCTCCGTCTTTTTCTGGAAATTTTCTGCAGAGTAAGGTGTCCTCACCAGACAGGACTGGCGGATGACATGGAAAAAGTTCAAAGAATGGCAGCACTTTTTTTGTAATAGTGAAACAGAGGTACGTCACTTGAGGTGTCAATAATTAAAACAAAAGCATTTTTATACGGTAGGGCGTGATCTCCGAAATTTTAGTCACCGGCTTTCTCCCCCAAATGCAAAAATGTATTGTGAACATCCACTTACAGACCTACAGGGAGAAATTAGCATTTTAATAATAAAATAAGGAAAGGTAAAGCAAGAATTGTGTTCCTTTTTCCCACAACCACTCGAAAGTGGAACGCTAGAACTATAGTCTGAAGGTGGTTCGATGAACTTCCTGTCACACCTTAAGAGTGAAGTGCAGAGTATTCATGTAGATGCAGATATACGACAGCTATTCGGAACGTAAGTTCAGATCGGTCGCGAAGTGGAAGCCACTGTGAAAATCCAATGAAGTTTTTCACAGGTGTTTTGGGCAATGTCTTTAGTATGTCTATCGATCGTGGCAATTCTGAGCGCAACAGTGAGCACGTAAAGATGGCTAGAAAATAGTGTCTGCCACCAAGTATGAGGGCCTGGTGAGAGATTTCGCCTGATGTCGTGCAGCCAAAAAACATACCTATCACACGGTTTGTTCTTCGTGACAACTGTCGGCCGTACTCTGCACGGGAATTGAGGATGCTCCTGCAGTATTTTAGATGGGAAGTGTTTGGTCACCCATAACACAGCCCGTAATTAGCTCGCCCTGAGTTTCATCTCTGCTCACATGAAACGCTGGCTTAAAGAAGACAACATTTTAACACAGACGAGCGTAGATACAGATTTCTAAGTCGGAGCGGCGACTATGTAGAGAAGTAGATGTAAGATGTAGCTAACGATTGCAAATAAAACATTTTTGATTTTCATAGTGGTTTCCATTTCACGACCGATCCGAACTTACTTCCGAATAGGCTTTGTAGAAGTAACTAGCAGTAAAATAGATATAACTGGAACAAATATTTCCTGTGACAACCAGCAGACAGATCGGACTTCACACTTCCAACCATGTAGAACACAACGTAAGTCATGCTAGACAAGTAATGTGGTTTTCAGTTTAAAAGTGTTAAAATTCGCCGACAATTAAGGAGTTTCGGTGCAACGTAACGTTGTGCAAGAAGTCAGCCGCTACGACTTAGACGTAAGGGGAGTTTTGGCAAATGCGGGATAGGTTGCCAGAAATGAACTAGTTACTTGCTCAAAAATTCAAAAAAGTACACCCAACAATGAATGAAACATACAAGGTTCAACTATCGCCCCCATCTCTTGCCTTCCCCTGTTATCTTTCCTCCTCCTTCCCTACTGGCCATACTTGAACGTTATATGTTCTATGGACTGTGTATATCCTTTTTTGAATTTTTGTATTTGGATTTGATTTACGTTTTTGCTTCTGTTTTGGAACAGCTTTCAATTTTATTATCCAGTTGTTCATCTATTTCTGTGGGAGTAATGATGAAAATCACTGCACCAGTACAACATCGCCACCTCGTGGAAGTTTCAGGTAGTTATATACTGGTAAGAAGGTTATTCTGTTTGGTATGATTACTTTTTAAAATTTTTTTGTAATACCTTCTGTACCTCCATTCTTGAAAACTTGTATGAATTACGCCTGTACTTATTGCTTTGTGCACTTGTTTTGGCAGACGTTATGAAGATTGGCTGCTGCCCAAAACACATCAACATAAAAAAATTTTGGAACAAGTGATCAATTCATTCCTAGCGATCTATTCAGCATTGATATAGACCGCTCAATACAATTAAAGAATTTGACCAAAATGAACACATAGCTTAAATTTAAAAAGACAGGGGCGTCTCAAAAAGAAAATTAAGTACACAGGACAGCGAAATTAAGTTCTCCTGGAAAGGGAAAGTTGCACTCGAACAGACAGAGAAACCAAAATAGACCCAGGAGGAAATACATACGCTTCAGCTGATAAAACACATCGAAATCAATCAGTCATTTGGACAAAATGTATGAAGACCAATTAAGCACACAGGAGACGCTATTTACATTGATATACATGCTGTATGTAAGTGCAGATATTGTTATCAGTGATACCTGAATATGTACCCACTTTAATGTGTTAGTTATTTTTTTATGCCCTCCCACATTGCACAATTTACTTCTTGATGTTTTCCGCACGGTCGTAACTACACCACTAAATGGACTACGCCTGCCAGCGTAGACTGTCCGATTTGCGTCGACATGATCACACTTGAACAGCTGACCTGCTGTCCAGGGGAAGGTAAGCATGAATGGCTTCGCTCTTGCCACATGTGCTTGGCGGTACTAATCCACCTAAATCATAGCTCTTCTACTATGTATAGTTATTAGTCTGCAAATGCAGTAAATACTGATGAAATATTGTTCAGTACAGTGTTCTCAGTCGCTAACAAAAGTATCTGCGCGTGTATCCATAGCACCCTGTATGTGACAAAATGCATGCTGTCTTTCTGTGATAAATATGTTACAACAGAACTTCTAGTTTTAGACTCACAGTAGTCCGCTTTAGACTAGTAACAGTTATTTAAATTTCAACTAAGCATGTTTTCCTAGTATTGCTTCATTGTCACATTTTTTGTTGTGCAATGTACAGACGTTAATCTGCCTTCTTATTCGTGTAATATATTATAATATCACTTGTTGAAGTAAGCTGAAGGTTAACTGCCATTGTTTCAGGTTTATGGATTGTATTTAGTTTTCAGTGTTAATTTCGGCTGACACAGCATACATCGTAGTAGTATGTCATTTCCGAGTGTGTATGTATTTGACTGTTGGCTACTTCCCAAAAGTGAAAGTTGCATTCCTCAGAAAAAAATATGGAGATGTAATCTCTAAATTATACGAATATAAAGCTGCTGTCATCGTTTAATATTGGGACAAAAACAGTAGAGCACAGAGAAACATAATCCATATTGTCCAAATGATACTTGTTGCACATTATTGGGCATAACTTCAAAGTAGTAAACTATTTCGTTCGTATCTCACCTTCTGTCAGTCAAGAATATTGCCAATTATTTATGCGGTGGGTGAAGAAGCCATTAAAGGAAATGTAAACAAATAACTTGTCGTGACTTAATGACCAAAAAACATGAAGTCTTCCTTATCATTCAATTGGGAGGAGAAAGCCGCAATCGGATGTTTAATCTCTTTCCCAAAGCGTGTATGAATACATCAATGGGAAACCGACTAGCTGAGAAATGCAAGTTCCTTTGCTTGTATCTTTATTCCATTCTGTTATTTATAGGCTGTTACCTGCAGCTGCGTCCACATATTAGTAGTTTTGATTAGTGATAGTGAGTAAGTAAGCTACAGTATAAGGAATAACGTCAGCTGCCCTCATGTGTCTTCTTGTTTAGGTAAGCGTAGCTTGTAATGCTCCCCCGCCCCCCTCTCCAAATCTCGTATCCATCTTCGCCAATACCCCATTGCACAGTAATGCGGTGCATACAGATGCACGGATGCACGTGGGTCAAAGCGAGCGCAACAACGCCTAATGCTACTGAAGTACAACGTGCATTTAATGTAGCAAATTTAATAATTTTTTAAGATGTTTTCTCTTGTCTGAAGTAAAAAAAGATACGAAATCGGTCCAGCGATTTAGTTCTGAAAAGTTAACAGACAGCCACACATTGGCATGTATAATATGGCATTGTTATGGATGACTGGAGAGCAAAAGGGGTAAGAATACCTCGTCGCGAAATAATGGTGCTTTGGTCACCTAATCTGATGTTAAGTTAAACTTTATACTGACTGAACGAAAGGTTAGTACACCTGCAAAGACGATATCGATTTTGATCCGATGACGGCATATGAAACCTGGGTATTACCAAAATGATTTCAACGCCGTCCGTTAACACACAGGTTAGTGGCATAGCTACTAGAGCGCCATCTGTGTTTGCCCTTTGATAGCGAATACTCACAGCCAGAAGGCTCAATGTGGTTCAGAACTATGAAACAAGAACACAACCAAGCCACAGAAACTCACTGGCCCTTCCTAAAGTCACACGAGCGAGTTTGAAGGGGTCAAATTGTGGCCTTCCAAGAGGGGTGATGGTCCATTATGGGAACAGCCACGCAAGTTGGAGGTGATGCGTCAGTTGTTCAGTGATGCTGGTATCAGTGGTCATGTGAACGTTGTGACACCTGTAGATGAGGTTCTGGATGTCCACACAGCACAGGCACCCACCAGGATCGTCGTATTGTAAGAGTCACAGTGGCAGGTCATACAGCAACCACAGCACGGATAAGAGGGCTTGTGAGATCACACATGACAACACGAACTGTTGTGAGCCGGTTATTATCAGTGGAAATAGGAGCATGAACACCTATAGTTCATTTTGGAATACTTATTATTTTCGAGCATAATGACTACTCTGTAGGAATCAGCATGGTTTTCGAAAAAGGTGATCGTGTGGAACTCTGCTAGCGCTATTCGTCCCCGAGACTCAGAGGGCCATAGGCACGGGTTCCCAGGTAGATGCCGTATTTCTTGACTTCCGCACGGCTTTCGATACAGTTCCCCACAGTCGTTTAAAGAAAAAAGTAAGAGAATATGGACTATCAGACCAATTGTGTGATTGGGTTGAAGAGTTCCTAGATAACAGAACGCAGCAATGGAGAGAAGTCTTCTGAAGTAAGAGTGATTTCAGGTGTGCCGCAGGGGAGGACTGTTGCTATTCACAATATACATAAATGGCCTTGTGGATAACATTGGAAGTTCACTGAAGCTTTTTGCGGATGATGCTATGGTATATCGAGAGGTTGTAACAATGGAAAATTGTACTAAAATGCAGGAGGATCTGCAACGAATTGACGCATGGTGCAGGGAATGGCAATTGAATCTCAATGTAGACAAGTGTAATGTGCTGCGAATACATATAAAGAAAGATCCTTTGTCACTTAGCTACAATATAGCAGGTCAGCAACAGGAAGCAGTTAATTCCGTGATTTATCTGGGAGTAGGTATTAGGAGTGATTTCACCGAATGGTTCAAATGGCTCTGAGCACTATGGGAGGTCATAAGTCCCCTAGAACTTATAACTACTTAAACCTAACTAACCTAAGGACATCACACACACCCATGCCCGAGGCAGGATTCGAACCTGCGACCATAGCGGTCGTGCGGTTCAAGACTGAAGGGCCTAGAACCGCTCGGCCACACCGGCCGGCTAGGAGTGATTTAAAATGGAATGATCATAAAAGGTTGATCGTCGGTAAAGCGGATGCCAGACTGAGATTCATCGGAAGAATCCAAAGGAAATGCAATCCGAAAACAAAGGAAGTAGGTTACAGTGTACTTGTTCGCCCACTGCTTGAATACTGCTCACCAGTGTGGGATCCGTACCAGATAGGGTTGATAGAAGAGATAGAGAAGATCCAACGGCGAGCAGCGCGCTTCGTTACAGGATCATTTAGTAATCACGAAAGCGTTACGTAGATGATAGATAAATTCCAGTGGAAGATTCTGCAGGAGAGACGCTCAGTAGTTCGGTACGGGCTTTTGTTGAAGTTTCGAGAATATACCTTCAATGAGGAGTCAAGCAGTATATTGCTTCCTCCTACGTATATCCGCGAAGAGATCATGAGGATAAAAGCAGAGAGATTAGAGCCCACACGGAGGCATACCGACAATCTTTCTTTCCACGAACAATACGGAAATGGAATAGAAGGGGGAACCGATAGAGGCACTCAAAGTACCCTCCGCCACACACCGTCAGGTGGCTTGTCGAGTATGGATGTAGACATAGATGTAGATTTTCCACTCACGCCAAAGCAGCGACATGCAAGACTCGCCTGCGCCATGAAAGGATCACTTTGAAGACGGAATGGCGCCATCGTGGTCTTCAGCAATAATGCAGATTCTGCCTGCAAGCAAGTGACGGTCGTTTGCGCATACGACGCTCTCTGGTAGAGTGAATTCGTGTATGCTACGTTGGCTCCATACCAGGCCATACGGTCTGGAAAGCGATAAATTGCGACTCTCCTTCACCTTTGGTGTTTTTGGAGGGGACGCTAACCAGCATTTGATACGCACAGAATGTTGTTCGACCCATTCTCCTGCAATTGTTAGAACAGGAATGTGCTGTCCTAACAGGACAATGCTCAGTCACACAGTTCTCGTGAAAATCAACGTGCTCTGCAAGAGTGCAGCAACTTCTCTGGCCAGTGCGAACTTAGAACTTGTCTGCAATAAAGCACGAGTGTGATGTGAAGGGACGAGATGTGACTTCTGCGACTCGTCAACCACCAACTCTTACAGGACTACGTGCAGAGGTCGAGCAGGAGTGGCATAACGGATCCCAGGACAGTATTCGCCACCTATACGATAGACTGTATGTCGGAGTCAACGCCTGTATTACGGCCTTTGGAGCTGACAGCACGTAATAACATGTGTGTTTCAGCACGGGTCAATAAGTGGTACCTCAGAACCACTTGCGCTATTGATCTGTTATGATTTCGTGTATTCAATATGCACTTTTGCAACAATAAATCACGAGTGGATTGCAAACTTCTAAAAGTGTGTTCTAACTTTTTCCCGTCAGTGCACAAGGTTAGTGTTACTATAATTTCCTGACGGCACCCGGAACATTTGACTGTATGGACCAAAACATTGAGGCACTAACACGAGAATAACAAAGTTTTGAAGTAGAAATAAGGAAGCGTGTGTAGATCCCGCACAGATAAATATTTACAAACGTCCTGTTATCGAGATACGGGGATTCAGCTCTAGTAGTCGTCGAATAGATGCACTGTTTACGGTACAATCGCCGTGCGCTTTTTAAATGAGCTACAATTACGTTTCCACGGGGACGGTTAATCTGTCGCCGCGATTCATCCTCAAATGAAATGTATATTGCTGCTCTCTGTGTTATTTAAAACCACAGCATTGTTAGTGGTTTATAGTCGCATTATTCGATTATTCCGGGGGTTGAGGAAGGGCGATATGAACTCTCTCCCACAGTTCTGTTATTGGCAGCCCAGCTGCGGCGTGCGAGCCCGCATCGGAACGGATGCATGAATTTCACTTGTACCGCCAGTCCAGTGTGTGCTGCGCCATTTATTTTATTGTTTATTTTTACGGGCAGTCAATCAGACCGCCATCATGCGTGGGCCTGCCTGCGACGAAAAGGCTGCACTTGGGGCGACCGCGTCCTGTCACAGGACAATGGAGGCCTCGCCAGAGCTGCCAAACAGCGCAACGCCGATTTGTCCTGCAGGGTATTCCAGCTGCACGTGCGCTTTGAAATGCTGATTCATGGAATGCTTATATCTTTGAGTAATATGCGAAAAATGTATACATTATTTACTCTATGTGACTGCAAACCCATTACAGTCTCTGTCGGCTTTATTGCCTCATCAAGTCTGTAGAGGGTCATGTGAGCCTTTCGACATTCCCGATGCCGCTGTTCTCCATCCCTGATTTCTATTTCCTAATTATCTATCGCGATCAACAGCATTTGCCAGGTAGCATTTCATTAGATCGGAGGAGTTTTGTTACGATTTTTAAAACCTAAAGTACAGACATCGAATCTTAAATACGCACTAAGAGAAAAGAAAGGTGCTCCTCGAAGGAGTTTTCCAGAATGGGGCGGTTTTCGGTACATTTGATGTACACTACTGGCCATTAAAATTGCTACACCACGAAGATTACATGCTACAGACTTGAAAATTAACCGACAGGAAGAAGATGCTGTGATATGGACATGATTAGCTTTTCAGAGCATTCACACAAAGTTGGCACCGGTGGCGACACCTACAACATGCTGACATGAGGAAAGATTCCAACCGATTTCTCATACACAAACAGCAGTTGACCAGCGTTTGGATGTCGTCCGCAGCATCTTTACAGCACAGCGGACCGTCGACGATTTGCTGGCCTTCACGGCAAACCGTTCTGGGCTTACATTTCAGCAAGATAATGCCCGCCCATACATTGCTTGTTTCCATTATTACTGAACCCTACCCTGTCAAATTCTGCTCAATTGGCGTAGTGTCATCGTCAAAATCCTCATAATGGTCGAGGACCCAGCCTGTAATGCTCCATACGCTCTCAGTTGGGGAAAGATGCTGCGACCTCGCTGGCCAGGGTAGGACATTATCTTGCTGAAATGTAAGCCCAGAACGGCTTGCCGTGAAGGCCAACAAATCGTCGACAGTCCGCTGTGCTGTAAGGATGCTGCGGACGACATCCAAACGCGTTATGTTATGAAAAGAAATGACACCCCATATCATCGCTCCTACTTGTCGAAGCGTATGGCGGCCGAAAGTCGGGTCAGCTACCTTAGCGTAGCGGTAGCGTTTTCGCTTATCACGCAGAGCGCCTGGGTTCGATTCCCGCAGGGGACTGGGTGTTGTGTGTCCCTCATCATCATTTTCATCAACATTGACCCGCAAGTCGCCGAAGTGCGTCAATTAAAAAGGACTTACGGCGGCCGAACGCCCCAGTATGATGCCTCCCAGCCAAAAGTGCCATACGCTCATTTCATTTTTTTTCCGCAACTATCCTTGGGTGGGAGGGGGGGGGTGGAGAGAGGAGTTTTCTCCAGGCATGTCATCTCTGTGTAATCACATTGCCTGGAGTAGAATTTTCTTCAGTGATCAGCTTCACTTGGAAGTTATCGAAGTGATTCCCGATGACCACCAAAGACGTGTCTCGAGACGCTCCGAACAGTGGTGGGATACCAACAAGACTGTCGTACGCCATATGACCCAACAACCAGTAGTGATGGTGAGGAGTGCCATTTTATTTCACATCATCTGCGTGTAATCACATTAGCTGGAGTAGGAATCTTCAGTGATCAGCTCCACTTCGAAGTGATCAAAGTGATCGCCGATGACCAGCGAAGACGTGTCTCGAGACGCTCCAAACAGTGGTGGGATACCAACAAGACTGTCGCACGTCATATGACCCATCAACCAGTAGTGATGGTGAGGTGTGCCATTTTATTTCACATCATCTGCGTGTAATCACATTGGCTGGAGTAGGATTTTCTTCAGTGATCAGCCACTCTTGGAAGTGATCAAAGTGATCCCCGATGACCAGCGAAGACGTGTCTCGAGACGCTCTGAACAATGGTGGGATACCAACACGACTGTAGCACGCCATATGACCCAACAACCAGTAGTGATGGTCTGGAGTGCCATTTTATTTAACATCATCTGCATGTAATCGCATTGGCTGGAGTAGGAGTTTCTTCAGTGATCAGCTACTCTTCAAAGTGATTGGAGTGATCCCCGATGACCACCAAAGCCGTGTCTCGCAACGCTCCGAATACTGGTGGGATACCAACAAGGATGTCGCACGCCATAAGACCCAACAACCAATAGTGATGGTCAGGACTGCCATTTCATTTCACATCATCTGCGTGTAATCGCATTGGCTGGAGTAGGATTTTCTTCAGTGATCAGCTCCTCTTTGAAGTGATCGAAGTGATCGAAGTGATCCCCGATGACCACCAAAGACGTGTCTCACGACGCTCCAAATACTGGTGGGATACCAACAAGGATGTCGCACGCCATATGACCCAACAACCAGTAGTGACGGTCTGGAGTGCCATTTCATTTCACATCATCTCCGTGTAATCACATTGGCTGATTTTCTTCAGTGATCAGCTTCACTTGGAAGTAATCGAAGTGTTCCCTGATGACCACCAAAGACGTGTCTCGAGACGCTCCGAACAGTGGTGGGATACCAACAAGACTGTCGTATGCCATATGACCCAACAACCAGTAGTGATGGTGAGGAGTGCCATTTTATTTCACATCATCTGCGTGTAATCACATTAGCTGGAGAAGGATTTTCTTCAGTGATCAGATACTCTTTGAAGTGATCAAAGTGATCCCCGATGACCAGCGAAGACGTGACTCGAGACGCTCTGAACAATGGTGGGATACCAACAAGACTGTCGCACGCCATATGACCCAACAACCAGTAGTGATGGTCTGGAGTGCCATTTTATTCCACATCATCTGCGTGTAATTGCATTGGCTGGAGTAGGATTTTCTTCAGTGATCAGCTACTCTTCAAAGTGATTGGAGTGATCCCCGATGACCACCAAAGACGTGTCTCCCGACACTCCGAATACTGGTGGGATACCAACAAGGATGTCGCACGCCATATGACCCAACAACCAGTAGTGATGGTCTGGAGTGATATTCCATTTCACATCACCTCCGTGCAATCACATTGGCTGATTTTCTTCAGTGATCAGCTTCACTTGGAAGTGATCCAAGTGATCCCCGATGACCACCAAAGACGTGTCTGGAGACGCTGTGAACAGTGGTGGGATACCAACAAGACTGTCGTACGCCATATGACCCAACAACCAGTAGTGATGGTGAGGAGTGCCATTTTATTTCACATCATCTGCGTGTAATCACATTAGCTGGAGTAGGGTTTTCTTCAGTGATCAGCTCCTCCCTGAAGTGCTCGAAGTGGTCCCCGATGACCAGCAAAAACGTGTCTCGAGACGCTCTGAACAGTGGTGGGATATCAACAAGACTGACACGGTATATGAAGCAACAACCAGCAGCGATGGTCTGGAGTGCCATTTTATTTCCCATCATCTGCGTGTAATCACATTGGCTGGAGTAGGATTTTCTTCAGTGATCAGCTCCTCTTCGAAATGATCGAAGAGATCCCTGATGACCACCAAAGACGTGTCTCGCGACGCTCCGAATAGTGGTGGGATACCAACAAGGATGTCGCACTCCATATGACCCAACAACCAGTAGTGATGGTGAGGAGGGCCATTTTATTTCACATCAACTGCGTGTAATCACATTAGCTGGAGTAGGATTTTCTTCAGTGATCAGTTCCTCTTTGAAGTGATCGAAGTGGTCGCTGATGACCAGCGAAGACGTGTCTCGAGATGCTCTGAATAGTGGTGGGATACCAACAAGTCTGTCGCATCCCATATGACCCAACAACCAGTATTGATGGTCTGGAGTGCCATTTCATTTCACATCATCTGCGTGTAATCACATTGGCTGGAGTAGGATTTTCTTCAGTGATCAGCTCCACTTCGAAGTGACCGAAGTGATCCCCGATGACCAGCGAAGACGTGTTTGAGATGCTCCGAACAGTGGTGGGATACCAACATGACTGTCCCACGCCATATGACCCAACAATCAGTAGTGATGGTCTGGAGTGCCATTTTATTTCACATCATCTGCGTGTAATCATATTGTAGTAGGATTTTCTTCAGTGATCAGCTCCTTTTCGAAGTGATCAATGTGATCCCCGATGACCAGCGAAGACGTGTCTCGAGACGCTCCCATATGACCCAACAACCGGTAGAGATGGTTTGGAGTGCCATTTCATTTCACAGCAGAACCTCTTTGTTTGTTGTCCGCGAAAACCTTACAGCAGAGAGCTAGCTTGACGATATTCTGCTCCCCTTTTGGTTGCCCTTCACAGAAAGCCATCCTTGGCTTACATTTCAGCAAGATAATACCCCCCGCCTCACGTGCCGACAGTTTCTACTGCTTGTCTTTGTGCTTACCAAAACCTGTCATGGCACCAAGGTCTCTGGATCTCTCCTAAACTGAGAACGTTTTTAGCATTCTGGGCAGAGCCCTTCAACCAGCTCGGGATTTTTACCATCTAACGCGCCTGTTAGACAGAATATAAGACAATATCCCTCAGGATGTCATCCAATAACTCTTATCATTCAATGGGAAGCCCAATAACTGCTTCCGTATGGGGCAGACGTGGACCAATGCATTACTGTGTTCCATAGTTGGTGAACTTTTTCGCTTGAATAAATCATCAATTTTTTTCCGAAATTATAAACACATGTTTATCAGTACATATACTTCTACCAATTTCCGTCCCTTTTGGTTATTTCCTTTCTGGTCCGTCGGTTTCTTTTTCCCTTAGAATGTGTTTGAGATATATACCATATACAATTTATGACAGTACACGTAAGGCTGTCGTGCTGCTATACAAACGCTTCACCATGATATCACCTCTACCAAACAAAGACATTATGAAACCAAAAATTCAACCATTAGTGACGTCCTGCTGTTTCGCAGTTTCCCGCACCACTTTAGGTGAATTCAGAGCTTTTATCGCAATACGCCTTCTAAACACATCTGACAAAAGTTAAAAATGGCATATAATACAGCGAAGTTCACAATATTCGCAATACAGGACATTTCTTCAAATACAATGACGGAAAAAGAAATCGCTGCAACTAGAAGGAGTTGTGCGTCGTAAACTAAATCTGGTAGGGGTATTTCTACATCTGAAAGATGACGTCTACTCTAATTTTGTGCCAGTCGCACTGGTAGGGATGACGATGAAAATCGGATTTCCTTCAAAAACACGCTGTAACTGTGTCGATCGCTAGTTACCTGTGAGATTGGACGTGGTGAGTTAATGATAGTGAAGAATGACTCCAAGGTGACAAAGACAACATTATTGGCACCTCACTGAGTTTTGAGATCGTGTAATAGGGCTACGAGAAGCTGAAAGTTCCTTCTGCGATGTTGCAGAAAGGCTTGTCAGGAATGTAGGCAACGTAAATGGTGCTGGCAGTGGTGGTCACGTGAATGTACGGTCACAAGAAGATCGGGTTCCGGACGGCCACTGGCGAGAGGAAAGGCTGTCGTTTTCGGCGTATGGAACTGGCGCTTCGTTCTGTTGCAATCTGAGCAGCAGTTTTCACCACAGCGACACAACCGAGGACAGCTCCGAGCCAGACGCCCTTAGCGTTGTATTCCACTGACTCCAAACCAATGCCATTTGCGACTTCAGTGGTATCAAGCAGGACCTCATCGAAAGACAGCGTGGAGGTCTGTTGTCTTTTCTGATGAAAGCTGGTTCTGTCTGGGCTCCAGTGATAGCCGTGTGTTGGTTTCAAGGAATCCAGTTGAGGGCCTGCAACCAACCTGTCTGCGTGTTTGGCACACTGGACCTATACCTGGAGTCATGGACTGGAGTGCGATTTCGTATGAAAGTAGGTGCGCTCTCGTGGTAACCCTAAGCACCCTGGCGGCAAGTTCATACAGTCAGTGTAGCGATTCGACCTGATCATGAACAGCATTCCAGGGAGTGTTTTGTAACAGGACAGCGCTCGCGCAAATACCCGATGTGACACTAAGAGGTCTATAAAACATCAGAATGTCACCTTGTACTGCTCGATCACCATATACAGGGTGTTTCAAAAATGACCGGTATATTTGAAACGGCAATAAAAACTAAACGAGCAGCGATAGAAATACACCGTTTGTTGCAATATGCTTGGGACAACAGTACATTTTCAGGCGGACAAACTTTCGAAATGACAGTAGTTACAATTTTCAACAACAGATGGCGCTGCAAGTGATGTGGAAGATATAGAAGACAACGCAGTCTGTGGGTGCGCCATTCTATACGTCGTCTTTCTGCTGTAAGCGTGTGCTGTTCACAATGTGCAAGTGTGCTGTAGACAACACGGTTTATTCCTTAGAACAGAGGATTTTTCTGGTGTTGGAATTCCACCGCCTAGAACACAGTGTTGTTGCAACAAGACGAAGTTTTCAACGGAGGTTTAATGTAACCAAAGGACCGAAAAGCGATACAATAAAGGATCTGTTTGAAAAATTTCAACGGACTGGGAACGTGACGGATGAACGTCCTGGAAAGGTAGGGCGACCGCGTATGCCAACCACAGAGGGCAACGCGCAGCTAGTGCAGCAGGTGATCCAACAGCGGCCTCGGGTTTCCGTTCGCCGTGTTGCAGCTGCGGTCCAAATGACGCCAACGTCCACGTATCGTCTCATGCGCCAGAGTTTACACCTCTATCCATACAAAATTCAAACGCGGCAACCCCTCAGCGCCGCAACCATTGCTGCACAAGAGACATTCGCTAACGATATAGTGCACAGGATTGATGACGGCAATATGCATGTGGGCAGCATTTGGTTTACTGACGAAGCTTATTTTTACCTGGACGGCTTCGTCAATAAACAGAACTGGCGCATATGGGGAACCGAAAAGCCCCATGTTGCAGTCCCATCGTCCCTGCATCCTCAAAAAGTACTGGTCTGGGCCGCCATTTCTTCCAAAGGAATCATTGGCCCATTTTTCAGATCCGAAACGATTACTGCATCACGCTATCTGGACATTCTTCGTGAATTTGTGGCGGTACAAACTGCCTTAGACGACACTGCGAACACCTCGTGGTTTATGCAAGATGGTGCCCGGCCACATCGCACGGCCGACGTCTTTAATTTCCTGAATGAATATTTCGATGATCGTGTGATTGCTTTGGGCTATCCGAAACATACAGGAGGCGGCGTGGATTGGCCTCCCTATTCGCCAGACATGAACCCCTGTGACTTCTTTCTGTGGGGACACTTGAAAGACCAGGTGTACCGCCAGAATCCAGAAACAATTGCACAGCTGAAGCAGTACATCTCATCTGCATGTGAAGCCATTCCGCCAGACACGTTGTCAAAGGTTTCGGGTAATTTCATTCAGAGACTACGCCATATTATTGCTACGCATGGTGGATATGTGGAAAATATCGTACTATAGAGTTTCCCAGACCGCAGCGCCATCTGTTGTTGACAATTGTAACTACTGTAATTTCGAAAGTTTGTCTGCCTGAAAATGTACTGTTGTCTCAAGCATATTGCAACAAACGGTGTATTTCTATCGCTGCTCGTTTAGTTTTTATTACCGTTTCAAATATACCGGTCAATTTTGAAACACCCTGTATGTCTCCAATCGAAGACATATTGGACTTATCGGACTACAAGTCCAGTGCCTTGCATAAACAACATTAAGTGTCCCTCTATTGACCGACGCGACAACGACCTTGCCGCAGTGGATACACCGGTTCCCGTGAGATCACCGACGTTCAGCGCTGACGGGCGTGGTCGGCACTTGGATGGGTGACCATCCAAGCCGCCATGCGCTGTCCCATTTTTCGGGGTGCACTCAGCATCGTGATGCCAATTGAGGAGCTACTCGACCGATTAGTATGATACCATCACAACGACCGGAAGAGCGATGTGCTGACCCCGCGCCCCTCCTAACCGCATCCTCCACTGAGGATGAAACAGGGGTCGGATGCTCCCGGTAGGCCACTCGTGGCCTGAAGACGGAGTGCTATTGACAGATCAAGAGCACAGGCAAGGAATTCCATCCTACAAACTGACGTCCGGCACCTGTGCAAGACCGTGCATACAAGTTAGCATGCTTCCATTTAACATTCTGGCCATTACACCGGTTATTAATTTAGCAGCATTTCTCATTTGCAATGGCTCGTCTGTGTTCACATAAACCTATGATCTTGCAATGTTAATCACTTAAATATGTTAGCTAGACAAATGTATTACCGAAATTCATGACTGTAAGATAATTATTTGTTTGGTTTTGAGGCTTTTTTCCGTCAGTGTATGTTAACTGTACCACTGTAACGGTAATCAGAGAGTCGTCGCGGATGAACATTACAAAATGCGATATCGCCAGAAAAGAAAACGTTATCACAAACCTGTTGTAACTGCGACCGGGACGGTCGCGGGGTTGAAATGACGGAAAGCGTGGCGGGGCCCGCGGAGAGGCCCGCGAACAACACAACGGGAGGGGACGGACACGACCAACGAGGGACAGAAGGAAAACAACAAAATCGAACAACAGATTTACGAGGAAGCCTAACAAACTCGTCCACTCGTACACGGTCTAAGGCGCTGCGGAGAGGAGAGGCCCGCGAACAACAACACAACGGGAGAGGACGGACACGACCAAAGAGGGACAGAACGAAAACAACAAAATCGAACAACGCAGTTACAAGGAAGCCTAACAAACTCGTCCACTCGTACACGGTCTAAGGCACTGCGGAGAGGAGAGGCCCGCGAACAACAACACAACGGGAGGGGACGGACACGACCAACGAGGGACAGAACGAAAACAACAAAATCGAACAACGGAGTTACGAGGAAACCTAACAAACTCGTCCACTCGTTCACGGTCTAAGGCGCTGCGGAGAGGAGAGGCCCGCGAACAACAACACAACGGGAGAGGACGGACACGACCAAAGAGGGACAGAACGAAAACAACAAAATCGAACAACGCAGTTACAAGGAAGCCTAACAAACTCGTCCACTCGTACACGGTCTAAGGCGCTGCGGAGAGGAGAGGCCCACGAACAACAACACAACGGGAGGGGGCGGACACTACCAACGAGGGACAGAACGAAAACACCAAAATCTAACAACGGAGTTACGAGGAAGCCTAACAAACTCGTCCACTCGTACATGGTCTAAGGCGCTGCGGAGAGGAGAGGCCCGCGAACAACAACACAACGGGAGGGGGCGGACACTACCAACGAGGGACAGAACGAAAACACCAAAATCGAACAACGGAGTTACGAGGAAGCCTAACAAACTCGTCCACTCGTACACGGTCCAAGGCGCTGCGGAGAGGAGAGGCCCACGAACAACAACACAACGGGAGAGGACGGACACGACCAACGAGGGACAGAACGAAAACAACAAAATCGAACAACGGAGTTATGAGGAAACCTAACAAACTCGTCCACTCGTACACGGTCTGGGGCGCTGCGGAGAGGAGAGGTCCGCGAACAACAACACAACGGGAGAGGACGGACACGACCAACGAGGGACAGAACGAAAACAACAAATCGAACAACGCAGTTACAAGGAAGCCTAACAAACTCGTCCACTCTGTAACGTCCCCTTTGAACAATTATACAAGACTGTGCTTAAACTGACACACAATAATTTTAGCGCAACGCAATCTGACTTTCAAAAATTCCTACAAAAGAATGGCCCTGACTAACATTAAACTATACCTTTCACAAATAACTTACCTCACAAAAATCTTCATTACTCGAACTACTGCAATACAGCGAGCGCCACTATTGCCAGCTAAATAAAAGGTTCAAACTACAGAAGGCACTAACTACTGATAGGGATAGTTAGCAAATGAAAGATATTAATAGAGAACAAACAATGTATTTACCTTAATAGTCATAATATACATAGCAGTTCATGACAGATTACAGAACTCCGCCATCTCTCTCCCCACATCCACCACTGCTGGCGGCTCACCTCCAACTGCGCAACGCTACGCGCTGTTCACATCCAGCTGCCGCTGCCCAACACTACAATGGCAGACAACAATGCAAACTAGCCACAGACTGCACACAGCACAGCTAGTGATTTTCATATAGAGCGCTACGTAACGTTGCCAATAAGAAAACATAAACAGCCTACTTACAAATCGTACACGGTCTAAGGCGCTGCGGAGAGGAGAGCCGCGCGAACAACAACACAACGGGAGGGGACGGACACTACCAACGAGGGACAGAACGAAAACACCAAAATCGAACAATGGAGTTACGAGGAAGCCTAACAAACTCGTCCACTCGTACACGGTGTAAGGCGCTGCCGAGAGGAGAGGCCCGCGAACAACAACACAACGGGAGGGGCGGACACGACCAACGAGGGACAGAAGGAAAACAACAAAATCGAACAACGGAGTTACGAGGAAACCTAACAAACTCGTCCACTCGTACACGGTCTAAGGCGCTGCCGAGAGGAGAGGCCCGCGAACAACAACACAACGGGAGGGGCGGACACGACCAACGAGGGACAGAAGGAAAACAACAAAATCGAACAACGGAGTTACGAGGAAACCTAACAAACTCGTCCACTCGTACACGGTCTAAGGCGCTGCAGTCATGGACTATGCGGCTGGACCCGGCGCAGTTTCGAGTCCTCCCTCGGGCATGGGTGTGTGTGTTTGTCCGTAGGAATATTTAGGTTAAGTATTGTGTAAGCTTAGTAACTGATGACCTTAGCAGTTAAGTCGCATAAGATTTCACACACATCTGACCATTTTCCACTCGTACACAGAACAAGAAAGTATGTAAGCTGCCTAACGCGAGGCGATGTGTCCATAGACGTACGCGAGAATAGACTGGCTGGCTGGGCAAGAGGTAGGCGCTTGAGTAGTTTATCGGGGGCGCCGCTATTGGCCGCTGGGACCACGTGTTCCACTGTGGCGCCCTCACACTAAAAGCGGGCCAGGAGACGCGCGCCGCCACAACTTACGGCGCGATGGTGCAGAGACCTCTAGGCGTCATCGACGTCCATGACGTCTGGCGGGGATCAAATTCCGCGGCGCGTGGTACCAGAAAAACCATTATGATTAAGAGTACTGACCAACAAGGATCTGCATTCGTACGGTAGACTATCATTTAAAAATACTTGAAAATCTTGGATGCTGATATTAGCAGACTTGGACACTGTGTTGTCTTTTGAGCGTTGTGAAATTTCGTGAAGGTTCTGACCCGTTTCTCGAGAAGTAGACGGGATAGCGGTTAGGGGAAAGTAAGGATCCAACTGAATCATTTCAAATGGAACAGGGACCTAGTACTAAATCCATCTTTCTGTTAACGGCTCAAGCTCAAATTCTTCATCTACGCCTTGAAAACTTAAAGAAGAGTGGAATTATCTAAACGTCTAATGTAAGTTCCCAGCGAATGCTCCTGACGAACGTAAGGTGACCTATTCATTAACCGTCTTAGTGAATCGCGTTCTTTCATAGAATTTGTATGTGTTGTTGTGGTGCTCTCCAGTCCGAAGACTGATTTGATGCAGCTCTATACGCTAGTCTATCTCGCGCAAGCCTCTTCATCTCTGCGTAGCTACGGCGACCTACATTGATTTGGACTTGCTTACTGTATTCATGTATAGTACCCCATCGACAATTTCTGTCCCCACAATTCCCTCCATTTTCAATCTGACCATTCGTTGATGTCTCAAATTATCCTGTCAATCGATTCCTTTTTTTTACTCAAGGTCATCGATTTGGCTCTGTTCGATTATGTACCTTCTCCTCAGCAATTCGGTCTGTCCATTTAATCATCAGCCTTTTTCTGTAGCACCACATTTAAAAAGCTTCTATGCTATTTTTGTCTGGACTGCTCATCATCCATGTTTTCTACACTCCAGACAAATACTCTCAGAAAATTTATATCTGAGGCTAACAAATATTTTTATAGAAATGCTTCTCCTGCTATGCCCAGTCTCCGTTTCAAATCCTCTTTACTTAGTCTTTCATCTGCTATTTGGCCCGCAAACAGAAAACTTATCTGTACCACCAGCGTCTTATTTTCTAATCTAATTCCCTCAGAATCGTATGATTTAATTCGGCTTCATTCCACTACCCATGTTTTACTTTTGTTGATTTTCGTCTTACAATCATTTTTCAAGACACTATTCGTTCTGTTCATTTGCTCTTCTAAGTACTGTATAGTCTCTGACAGAATTACAATATCATGACCAAACACCAAGTTCTTATTTCTTCTCCCTGAAATTTAAAACCAGATTTCCCCTTGGCTTAATTTATTCCTTCCTCGACGTACAGACTGAAGTTGGCTGTAACAAATGAGTAACTGAGGTGAATAAGGCTTCTCGCCGTAACGCATCTCTCATTACACCTTATTTAGATCATTATTAAGATTTTAAAGGTGTATCTTCTGTCTTCGGCTTTCCTTGGTGCCTTTGGATCAAGCGACACCGATGAAGATACAGATTCGCTGTCAAATATTACCGCAACAAGGAATATAAGACACCGGGTACATTTATTAGGAAGTATTTTTTTATGAATGAGTAAGTTTTTTGCACATTAAACTGTGTCAGAGAGCTCTTGCAGTCTCACAGAAGCTAAATATGATGGAGCTCCTGTGCATCGTTGCAGAAATGTTTGAAGCAATGAAAGAAGCAAATATATGTCGTACCCTAATTTGATCTACTAAAGATACACTACTGGCTATTAAAATTGCTACACCACGAAGATGACGTGCTACATACGCGAAATTTAACCGACACGAAGAAGATACTATGATATCCAAATGATTAGCTTTTCAGATCATTCACACAAGGTTGGCGCCGGTGGCGACACCTACAACGTCCTGACATGAGGTGAGTTTCCAATCGATTTCTCAGGCACAAACAGCAATTGGCCGGCGTTGCCTGGTGAAACGTTGTTGTGATGCCTCGTGTAAGGAGGAGAAATACGTACCATCACGTTTCCGACTTTGATAAAGGTCGGGTTGTAGGCTATCGCGATTGCGGTTTATCGAATCGCGACATTGCTGATCGCGTTGGTCGAGATCGAATGACTGTTAGCAAAATATGGAATCGGTGGGTTCAGGAATGTAATACGAAACGCAGTGCTGGATCCCAACGGCCTCATATCACTAGCAGTCGAGATGACAGGCATCTTATCCGCATGGCTGTAACGGATCGTGCAGCCACGTCTCGATCCCTGAGTCAACGGATCGGGATGTTAGCAAGACAACAACCATCTGCACGAACAGTTCGACGACGTTTGCAGCAGCATGGACTATCAGCTCGGAGACCATGGCTGCGGTTACCCTTGACGCTGCATCACAGACAGGAGCGCCTGCGATGGTGTACTCAACGACGAACCTGGGTGCACGAATGGGATAACATCCTTTTTTCGTATGAATCCAGGTTCTCTTTACAGCATCATGATGGTCGCATACGTGTTTGGCGACATCGCTGTGAACGCACATTTGAAGCGTGTATTCCTCATCGCCATACTGGCGTATCACCTGGCGTGATGGTAGGAGGTGCCATTGGTTACACGTCTCGGTCACCTCTTGTTCGCATTGACGGCACTTTGAACAGTGGGCGATACATTTTCAGATGTGTTACGACCCGGGCTCTACCCTTCATTCGATCCCTGCGAAACCCTACATTTCAGCAGCATAATGCACGACCGCATGTTGCAGGTCCTGTACGGGCGTTTCTGGATACAGAAATTGTTCGACTGGTGCCCTGGCAAGCACATTCTCCAGATCTCTCACCAATTGAAAACGTCTGCTCAATAGTGGCCGAACAACTGGCTCGTCACAATACGCCAGTTACTGCTCTTGATGAACTGTGGTATCGTGTTGAAGATGCATGGGCAGCTGTACCTGTACACGCCATCCAAGCTCTGTTTGCCTCAATGCCCAGGCATATCAAATGTTTCAAATGGCTCTGAGCACTATGGGACTTAACATCTGTGGTCATCAGTCCCCTAGAACTTAGAACTACTTAAACCGAACTAACCTAAGGAAATCACACACATCCATGCCCGAGGCAGGATTCCAACCTGCGACCGCAGCGGTCACGCGGTTCCAGACTGAAGGGCCTAGAACCTCACCGCCACACCGGCCGGTTCAGGCGTATCAATGCCGTTACTACGGCCAGAGGTGGTTGTTCTGCGTACTGATTTCTCAGGATCTATGCACCCAAATTGCGTGAAAATGTAATCACATGTCAGTTCTAGTATAATATATATTTACAATGAATACCCGTTTATCATCTGCATTTCTTCTTGGTGTAGCAATTTTTATGGCCAGTAGTGTATGATCCAAATTTCATCGAGATACCTTGCTCGGCAGAGAGAGAATAAGCTACTTTGGTCCTTCAGTGTTCTGCTCCAGTGTACGCTACATCGTAAGTATCGACCGTGAGGTAATATACGTGGAAATGGTGATGTATCCTTCCCCCAGAACTACGAAGAAAACGCGAAAGTAAATTAACGTGAAATATGTGTCGTGCGAGCGGACTGTGTCCGAGACGCGGAGTGTGGTCGGCGCCCTTCTTACACAAGTAGTCGCCTATTTGCTTACGCTGGGCCGCGGTACCTTGCCGCGACTGCGGCGACGCCCTTACTACTGGCCACACTCCACCCGTCAGCACCGCGACATCAGCGCCCTCGGAGACGGGTAAATAAGCACGCGAGCTCAACACCGTGGACTGCAGAAGATCAAACACGCGGAGCACTTCCGGTAAGTTCAAATGGTTCAAATGGCTCTGAGCACTATGGGACTCAACTTCTGAGGTCATTAGCCCCCTAGAACTTAGAACTAGTTAAACCTAACTAACCTAAGGACATCACAAACATCCATGCCCGAGGTAGGATTCGAACCTGCGACCGTAGCGGTCTTGCGGTTCTAGACTGCAGCGCCTTTAACCGCACGGCCACTTCGGCCGGCCTTCCGGTAAGGAAATGGATCGCTTCTGGTTGGGAGAATCACAAGTAGGTAGCATGGAAAAGACCATACAGGACATCAGAAAGTATGTTTGAAACACAGCTGCAAACAGAAAAACACTGAAGTAAGCCTTAGAAGAGATCAAACAGAAACCAGAATGTGCGGATTCATGGCCGGCCGCGGTGGTCTAGCGGTTCTGGCGCTGCAGTCCGGAACCGCGGGACTGCTACGGTCGCAGGTTCGAATCCTGCCTCGGGCATGGGTGTGTGTGATGTCCTTAGGTTAGTTAGGTTTAAGTAGTTCTAAGTTGTAGGGGACTTATGACCTAAGATGTTGAGTCCCATAGTGCTCAGAACCATTTGAACCATTTTTTTGCGGATTCATCAACAGTTGAGGATGTAAACAAGAAACTATGAGATCCGCCGCGGAACTTTGATATTATGTGCGGCATTGGGCAGGAAGGCAATACCAGCCCTTGAGACCAAAATCACATTGTTTGAAGTAGAAAATGATTGAGTCAAATAAGAAAAAGGAAAACTTAAAGTGCAAGGCGTATGGCCAGCTCCCTCAAATGCAGCAACTGCTGCCTCAACTGAAAATAGTACTATATACGTATTGTCGAACACTGCGGAAGAGATGAAACACTCAAAGAACATACTCGCCATCTTCTTCTAGACAATAGACAACCAGATTACCAAGTTTAAGAGGAATGGACTTAACAAATCAGTTTACCGTGTAAGGTATGCTCCTACAGCACACATAAAACAGTGAAAACAAAACTCGCTGTGGAATAATTGTCGACAGTGTTAAAACGACTGCTAATACAAAACGCGAAGTACCAAAAAAATGACCTCTGCTGACACTGTATGATATACAAGGTAATTTAGAGAACCATCATTTGAATCTGACTGCACAAACACTTTCTTACCTGCAACGTGTATTTCACTTGAGGACCACGAAGTAAGTGGAATCGGCTCTGGGCACTATGGGACTTAATTTCTAAGGTCATCAGTCCCCTAGAACTCAGAACCACTTAAACCTAACTAACCTAAGACGGCCGCGGTGGTCTAGCGGTTCTAGGCGCTCAGTCCGCAACCACGCGTCCGCTACGGTCGCAGGTTCGAATCCTGCCTTGGGCATGGATGTGTGTGATGTCCTTAGGTTAGTTAGGTTTAAGTAGTTCTAAGTTGTAGGGGCCTTATGACCACTGATGTTGAGTCCCATAGTGCTCAGAGCCATTTGAACCATTTGAACTAACTAACCTAAGGACATCACACACATCCATGCCCGAGGCAGGATTCGAACCTGCGACTGTAGCGGTCGTGCGGTTCCAGACTGTAGCGCCTTTAACCGCTCGGCCACTCCGGCCGGTTAATCGTTTTTTCCACGCTGTATTAGCGAGTGGAACAGGAAAGGAAACGACTAATAGTTGGACAGGGTACCTTCCGCCTTGCATCGTACAGTAGCTTGAGAAGTGTGTATGTAGATGTAGGTGGAGAAGAAAGAACTCGTGAAGAAATGTCAGAAAACTCTTACGAACTGAATACAAAGGGAAAGTATAGATATCTGAATTCTTCTAAAAGATTAAACTCAGCGACTTAGGAACGCACAGCTTGAAAGAGGCAAAGTGCACAATGCATCTCAGCACTTAACATTAAAAATTTTAAGTGCCATAATCTTAACCTCAAAATGACATATTGTCACACGCTACTCCAAATACACTGCCGGAAAAATGTGTACTCATAAAAAGACGGCGTTGCTTTTGATCCGATGACGGCAAACGCCATCTGGGGGATAGTAAATGTACTGATAATAGTTTCTACGTCGTCCGCGTACAGATAGGGCAGTGACCAGAACGCCATCTGTGTCTACTCTTTATTAGGGAGTGCTCACAGCCAATAGGTTCAATGTCATGCAGACGTTGCAAGCAAGTCGGCAACCACGCCATGGAGACTCACTTGTGGTTCCTACAGCTAAATGAGTGAGTTTTAAAGGGGTCTTCCGAGTGGCGGGATGGTTCTTTCGGAGAATTGACACACAAGTTGGTCGTGCTGTGTCAGTTGTGCAACGCTGGTGGTATCTGTGGTCACGTCAACATTCTCACACCCATTGGCGAGGTTCTGACATCCACACAGCACAGACGCCCACCGGGTTCGCCGTATTGTAAGGGCAGCAGTCGCAGACCGTAAAACTACCACAGCACAGGTATGAGGGCTTGTGAAGCCCGGTGTGTCAGTATGAACTGTTGCAAAACGTTTATTGGCAGTGGGAGTATGGGGACGCAGACCTCTAGCTCATCTTTTACTCACGCCACAGCATCTACGAGCGCGGCTCCACCGGTGCCTCCGGAGTGCCACTTTGAAGATGGAATGGTGCGCATGGTATTCAGCAATGAATGCAGATTCTGCCTGCAAGCATGTGATAGTCGTTCGTGCGTACAGTGTAGGCCTGATGAGCGCTGACTAGACCAGGACACACCGGCCCCACCACAGGCCTTATGGTCCGGGGTGTGAGAAACTACAACTCTTGTTCAGTTTTGGTGTTTCTGGAGCGGGCTGTAGCCAGCGTTGGGCACGTGCAGAATGTTGTTAGATCTGTACTTTAGCCGTTCTAGCAATAGGAACGTGATTTATTCCAACAGGATAATACTCGCCCACACACCACCCGTGAAACTCAACGTGCTTTGTAAGCCGTGCAGCAGCTTCCCTGGCCAGCACAGTCTCCGGACGTGTCTCTACTCTAGCACGTGTGGGATGTGATGGGACGAGAAATGACCTATGTGACTCGTCAGCCAATAACTCTTACAGACGTACGTGAACATGTCCTGCAGGCTTGGCGTAATATATCCCAAGAGAGTATTCGCCATCAGTGCGATGGACTGGATACGAGGGTCAGCGCTTGCACTGCTCCTCGTCGTGGCACACCATGTACTATTTTGGGTATTCACAATTATCATCTTGTGGTGCAGTTCTTCTTGTTGTCTCCGTGCTTGCTAAGAAAATGGGTTGAGAAATTCCGCCTTATGCAAGACAGCCTTTTTCTTTTGTTTCACCCATACATGTTTCAGCACTTTTGTGCTATCGACATTGGGTTCTATTTTTTTATTTTTAACTGTAAATTTGTTGTTAACATATTGACATTTGTGTTGTTTACAACATTGTGTAAAGGTTACATTTGTAACTTAATTGGCGAAAAGTGGGTGTAAGCATAAGTAACATACCTTACATGATGTTATTGTCCATTTATTTTGGTAGCTGTTCTGCTACACAATATACAACTTGTGATCTGCAAACAGCAAAACGTAATTTATTTTCTGTTTGTTATGCATTTACGAACGGAAATAAGACTGTATCACGTTTTCTGTCTGTAACCTACAGTTTTGAAGTTGTGGTGCGTTCTGTTGTGTTGTTGGCGAAGTAAATAGGCTTACTTCTTTGCCTGTGTTCGCGTGGCAATGCACTTTTTCCAATTACTCAAAACATAGGCCGAGTTTTCGCTGCTACTGCGTGTTGTTGTGGCTGTGTAGCGTTCATTTGTTTCGTAGCGTGTTCTGCTGGGTGAGGTGCGCGAGTTTGAATTGTATTTGGCGTAAGTGGTGTGTGGTTTGTGTGGGATTGCGTGTGTGTGATGTGAGTGTTGGCCGGCCGCGGTGGTCTAGCGGTTCTAGGCGCTCAGTCCGGAACCGCGGGGCTGCTACGGTCGCAGGTTCGAATCCTGCCTCGGGCATGGATGTGTGTGATGTCCTTAGGTTAGTTAGGTTTAATTAGTTCTAAGTTCTAGGCGACTGATGACCTCAGAAGTTAAGTCGCATAGTGCTCAGGGCCATTTTTGATGTGTGTGTTGAGTTCTGGGGCAGAGAGAGAGAGAGAGAGAGAGGGAGAAAGAAAGAAAGAAACAAAGAAAGAGAGAGAGAGAGAGAGAGAGAGAGAGAGTTTTTCTAAGTTTTTGGTGTGTGGTGTGGGTGTTACTTGTATAGTTGTATTGTGGCGAAGAGGGTTTTGTTGCACAGTGATGTGTATTCATTGAGCACTTTCTTTCCTTGGGCTATTGATTTTTGGATGCGATAGTTTTTTTCTATAGTTAATTTTTGGTATAGGCTGCTGCTAGTTTTTAGCATGTGAAGGTCAGTTTCGCTGTTTGTTGGGTGGTGGTTGTGTGCTACCAGGTGGTCTGCAAATGTTGAGTGTGTGCTATTGCTTTTCAGTGCTCTGATGTGTTCATGATATCTGGTTCTGAAGGTCCTACATGTTTGGCCCACATATACAGATTGACAGGAGTTGCAAGTAAGTTGGTAAATGCCGGACTGGCTGTATTTGTCAGTGTTGGTGGTATTTCTTCCGGGTCTGCTCTTTAAATTAAAAAAAAAAGACTCTCTCTCTCTCTTTCTATCTTTCTTTCTTTCTTACTGTCTCTCTCTCTCTCTCTGCCCCAGAACTCAACACACACATCACACACACGCAATCCCACACAAACCACACACCACTAACGCCAAATACAATTCAAACTCGCGCGCCTCACCCAGCAGAACACGCTACGAAATAAATGAACGCCACACAGCCACAACAACGCGTAATGGCAGCGAAAACTCCGCCTATGTTTTGAGTAATCGGAAAAAGTGCATTGCCACGCGAACACAGGCAAAGAAGTAAGCCCATTTACTTCGCCAACGACACAGAAGAACGCACCACAACTTCAAAACTGTAAGTTACAGAAAGAAAACGTGATACAGTCTTATTTCCGTTCGTAAATGCATAACAAACAGAAAATAAATTACGTTTTGCTGTTTGCAGATCACAAGTTGTATATTGTGTAGCAGAACAGCTACCAAAACAACGGCCGGCAAAAAAGGTGTCTTGCATAAGGCGGAACTTCTCATCCCATGGGTATTCACCATGCGTCTGTACCTGGTACCTCATGTAAGGTATGTTACTTATGCTTACACCCACTTTTCGCCAATTAAGTTACAAATGCAACCTTTACACAATGTTGTGAACAACACAAATTTTAATATGTTAACAACAAATTTACAGTTAAAAATAAAAAAAAATAGAACCCAATGTCGATAGCACAAAAGTGCTGAAACATGTATGGGTGAAACAAAAGAAAAAAGGTGTTCAAATGGTTCAAATGGCACTGAGCACTATGGGTCTTAACTTCTAAGGTCATCAGTCCCCTAGAACCTACAACTACTTAAACCTAACCAACGTAAGGACATCACACATTCATCGACGCAGGATTCGACCCTGCGACCGTAGTGGTTGCGCGGTTCCAGACTGTAGCACCTAGAACCGCTCGGCCACCACGGCCGGCAAAAAAGGTGTCTTGCATAAGGCGGAACTTCTCATCCCATGGGTATTCACCATGCGTCTGTACCTGGTACCTCTTTACTGCTTGTGGTATTGATCTGTAAATGTAATGTATTGTTGAAGCAATAAATTTTGAATTGTAAACTTCTAAAAGGGTGTACTATTTTTTACTGGTTTTCTGTGTGTCAATTATAGTCAACAGGGTCAGTAGGAGGAAAGACATAAAAACAAGTTAACTGGGTTGATACCGTGACATTATCGTAAGAGGAAGTGCAACAAAAAGTGCAAAGAAGTTCTGAATTACTTAATGTCACGTGCAGTGACATATCAACAAATCAACAAATCACAGGAATATTATCGACAAATGAAAAGGATACTGAATACCATACTTTCTGCCAGAAGAATCATTCCCACAAAATTAATCCCAGTTTTTTTATTCGGTCACAATGTGACAAGTCAGTTACGCAAGGGCATATGCCTGCGGAAGTAAGCACAGAAATTACGGTCCAAGTATTTCAAAGTGCAATGCTGCAATCCCAGCTCGCCGCTAGATTTTAAGAACTCGAAAATAAATTATTGACCATCAGACCGACTGTAATAGAGTTCTGGCCATAGAAAATAGCATTAACACAGATCCAATGCCCTATAATAACAGAGATTAATAATAATTTCGCAAACACAGGTCACAGGTCCACAGCTGATGATTCTAACAAGAATGACAAACTATTTGAACTTGTGAATTCTGAATCAGGAGGAATAACTTGCGGTAACATTTCACAAGCCACCCACGTTATAATTATGGATAGATAGATATCTAGCTATCACAGGCCTGCAGACCACGCCCTGCTTCCACAAGCTGCCTCCATTCCTTCCTGTTTTGTGCCCGGTTTCTCCAGGTGTCTTCAATTCCCAAACCGTACATTACTTCTGGGCATATCACTGTGTGTAGATTTTCATCTTACTGTTTGCTGAGATCGATTTAGAGCTGAGCGTCTCTCTGAGGGAATACATGCATTTCATTTCCACTGCTATTCTTTCCGTGATGTCCATTTTTATGTTGTCCGTGGTAAATCAGGATCCCATGTACTTGAACTGTTGTACTCTCTTGAACCTCTTGGCATCTATCGCAAGAACTTCTTCGTGCTCTTGCCTTCTTGCTACTTGTATGAACTCTGTTTTGTCTTGATTCACTTTGAGCCCTACCTTCTGTGCATAATTGTCCATTTTGTGGTACATTCCTTTCAACTCGTGCTTTGATTGACTTACTAGTACTATGCTCATCTGCTAAGTAACTATGAAGCAGTGTCGAGAAGTCCGCCCACGGTAGCTGAGTGGTGAGTGCGACAGAATGTCCATCCTAAGGTTCTGGGTTCGATTCCCGGCTGGGTCGGAGACCTTCTACGCTCGGGGACTGGGTGTTGTGTTATCATAACCATTTCAAAATCGAAAGACTTGCACCCAGCGAACGATCTACCTCAAGCTACCAGACGGCACAGTGGAGGTATATGACAACGAAACAAAGAAGGGAAATGGTGAAAAATAAGAAATAAATTGACCACACTAACAAGTACAGATACTACATAACAGGTAGAAGCAATGTTTCCTACTCATGTTTATGAAGATGTAGACTTGAACACCAAACTTGATAAAGAAGAAAACATAGAATTATCCATATCGCCCTCTGATACATAACAAGAATAGTGCATTCATGTGGGAAACAATCATGTACCCCATAACAGATGCAGCAGATAAACTTTGAAGGCCTACGCATAGAATTTAAAGTTTTATGTGTCCTGCTATGTTAAGCCTACACAAAAAGATCAGAATCTCTGGATATACATGTGTATAGAGACTGAATTCGAGCCCTGCTTCAGACGCTTGACCTCCCCCACCTCCCATCCTACGTATGATCACACTGCGACATGACAGTCACAAATATATTTTTGTTATTTTGTTACTTTACTGCTTATTTCTGGATATTATTTTGAGGAGAGTCATAGCTGGCTAACTCATTAATAAGGCTCCACATTGTTTTATTAGAAACGAGCATGTCCCGGTGATCATCGCGTAATCTAACTTGACCACTGCTGGTCAGTGACCGTGGATTTAGAAAGGGAGAAGTGACGGTTTCCCCCGGGGCGCTTCGGTTGGCGGAAGTCAGTTGCGGAACACCCCTGCGTATCATGTTGTCGGCAAATGGCAGCGGCTTTCCCTTATGAACGCAGTCTGCCACGAAGCCACTGCAAGTCCCTAGTGTATCACTGAGCGTGACGAATTCACCTCACTGTACTCATATCTAAGAATGGGTCGCCGTGGCTCTACTCGGCCACCATGGGAAAGTTCTTCGCCTTTCACTCAGAATTTTGTTATACAATCGAATGTGTTTTGCCTGCCACCGTGGTTCAGCACTGAGGGATCTACCAATGAGAGGAACATTACTAGCACCTGATGCCAACCTCTAGCCGACACCACTCTCTAGTATGTTACGATGCGTTCTATAACCAAAGAATGGGAAATTTCTGCAGGGTTCCCTGCATTCAAGTAAGGAAACAAAACTCTCGCCGGTCACTCCGGCAATGACGCGGCATCCTGAAACCCATGTAGAGTGTTTTAAAAAGTGGGAAGTCGGATTTGATAAAGCGTAATTGCAGACGCCTTACATCTCGTGGTCCTGACGTCGTCAGGACAGCCATTTTATGCCGCCATCGCCGCCTTCCTTATCCAGTTCTGTCTGGCGCTATTCGGAGCACACTTCCTTTTCACGAAAGCGTGCTCCAGTTTTTGTGCAGCTTACAATTTGTCAAACATTGCTACGCAACATTTATTACACGATTATTTGCATTTTTGTGTGAGTCTTGTACTCGTAAACTGCATTTTTCCAGCAGTTGAAAGGTGGCTACACTGAGTCACAGCGCGAGAGATAGCGCCAAAGACTATTATTTCGCCGCCTCCACTGGCAGTAGTTGTTCAGAGAATGTCGAGAGCAGTTGTAGTTCAGAGGTTGTTGTGGGAAGTGCTTGTTGGGAGGATATCGAGAGCAGTACTAGTTGAGAGCATGTCGTGTGCAGTTGTTCTGCTGGCGAGAGAGTAAATGCTGTTTGGTTCGTGTAACGTATAGATGGAAGATGTTGCAATGATCACAGTGTATTTTTCGTCAATATATATGGAGGTAACAAAAATTTTTTTTAATTCAAATTTCCTAAGTAACAATGCTTCTTGGTCACAGGTTCAGTCAACAAAGCATCTGGCTCGTGTTCATGTATTAGACTTGTAATTCTAGTTTCTATGTGCAATTATAGTATTTCTGGTTTTTCAATTAGTTCATTGTAAATGGTGTTTGAAATTTCTTGTCGTATTGAGGAAGAACCGTGCCAGATATGTGTACGTTGAATCACACTTCCACACCCAGAACAGTTACAGTTGTGTTTTGTTGTTTCGTAGCTTTTATAGTTGCAGGGGACTTAATTAATCAATTGTGTTAACGGAAATTTCTTTCATTCTTTATTGTTATTTTATGCAGTAAAAGTGCGTACTAATACTAGTCAGGGCCAACCGGTTACGAGACTTCGTACCCGGACACACAGCTACTAAAATTTATTTGCATTTTAATAATTAAGCCCCCATGCACAGACTCCCACGCAGTTTGGGACCTCCACACAGTGCTAGGGAGATTTTGTGATTTCAACTGAGATTCTAGAGAACTCTGTTCTCCATTAAAGTATGTGATCAGTAGGTTTACTGATGCATAACGGCCACAGCACTTGCTCGTCTGGCATCTGTCGAAAGTGTTGTAAGTAACGACAGATGACTACCACATTGTTCAGGAAAGAAATCTGTAGTGTGTTTCAAAACCCGACGGCAGAACTTCAGGAATGGATTTCACATACAACAAGATGAAACATGACTAAGTCAACATCGGCTCGGAAATGTACTGTTCCAGATTTATTCGATCTTCAGTTCCTACAAACTGCACTGAACGTCTGTATAGTAAGCTGGTACACTGTAGTTACGTATCAGAGAAAAAGTTCAAAGAAAACTCCTTGTGCCTGACTACAAACGTCCGTTCGTCTCCTCCTTTGTAAAGGGGAAACCTTCCGCTCCAAAATCGCCAATAAGGATTTTTAAGGAAGAACTGGACCTCAGGATGTGGATCGTTATTCACCATTTATTGCACACACAATGATTTACTCATAAAAGGTTTCAGAATTAAAACAAGTAATAATCTTTAAATGAAAGTATAATTGTTCTTTAAACTCAAGCAAAATTAACGATTTTAAAACGATATTTCAACGACGCAAAGTTTTCAGATAGAAAAAAATAATATTTTAATTTAGTTTAACAAAGTAACTTCAAAGTTTTTAGATGACCTTAAGAACAATCCTTTAGAGGACAAGAGAGCAGTAAGTAACCAACCAATGACAATTTTAGCAGTTAACAAACGGTTGAACGATTATGACAATTCCCAAAATTAATTTATAACAGATAACGAGCCCCGAAGGACACAGTCATGTTAATAATAATTCGGCCGTAGAAGGAACGAAATGATGGCAATAAAGGGCAAGAACTGAATTCAAGAAAACAAGGGCATCACAACCCCTGCTTACAAGAACAATTTTGAACAATTCATGATAACCGCCGTTAGCGGGGATAAGAGACCCCCACACTCTTAGTGAATACCAGAGCCGAATTTCTCGATGTACAACAGCATGTTTATGAAAGCATTAACACATGAATCTTTTCTTCGTTTAGAAATATAAAAATACATCAACTGTAAAAAAATAAACCAATATCAATAATACAACCCTAAGGTAAGGTAATATACAAAATTAAAATCTTACTCTTTAACGCAGAAATTAATGACCGCTGGGAGAACACAAACTATTAAGACAAAAGCTCCAAAATAGTGTCAAAGACTCTGAAGAGTAGTACAAGACAAATACAGCTTATCTTGTATATGAATTCGTTGCATGGAGTAGCTTCCGATGACACAGTCGCACAGAACGGTAGTCATAGTTAATGCATCGCTTGCCCTACCAGCTAGACAGCCGCTGGAGGGGAAAACAGTGTACCGCCAGACAACGGGAGTGCGAAACAAGCACTACATGCCCCTACCAAGCTCGAACACCCACACCCGCACCTGATTGTACATGGCCCACAAAAGGTCAAGTTTAGCGTAGACACTTTGCGTACAGAACATAGGTTAATAAATATTAAATTATGGAGACGTCGATTCGTGCGCACAAAATCAAATTATCACAACTAAGTCCAGAACATTCCAATGTACCCCAATGTGCGGTGACACAATTTCAACTGACTGTACAGAATATGAATTACAAACACCTGGGGATCTACAGCCGAATCGTCTGAACATCCCAAGGAAATTTAAATCTGGAAACGCTTACGTCAAAGCTGTATTTAAATTTTCCACAAAGCTAGTTCACAATATAAAAAATGGTTAAAATGGCTCTGAGCACTATGGGACTCAACTTCTGAGGTCATTAGTCCCCTAGAACTTAGAATTAGTTAAACCTAGCTAACCTAAGGACAGCACAAACATCCATGCCCGAGGCAGGATTCGAACCTGCGACCGTAGCGGTCTCGCGGTTCCAGACTGCAGCGCCTAGAACCACACGGCCACTTCGGCCGGCTTCACTATATATCCAGTTACAAATGTGCCTTACAGTCACTGCTTATCAGGTGCAGAGGCAACACCCAAAACGTCCCCCACAAAACATCTAGAGAAATAAAAAGACTGTAAATACGACCTCTTCTCGGCAATACACAGTGCGGCCTTAAACAGACTAACTGCCAGCTCTGAGAAAGGGTAAAACAATACATACCCACAATGATCACAGATTTACAAGGAAACAATGCTGACAGCACAGGCAATTAAAAAACACCCCATATACACCTTCGCTATTCGCTACGGATACATTTAACATTCCTAGTACTTACATAACACTTTAAAGCAGACTCCACACCATCATTACTCACCATGGATACGCCGACAGCCGCGTATTTAACTGGAAACCATTGTACTTCAACTGCACTTGTTGAAGTATATTCAGGCCCACATCACACTAATATAATTTGGTTACTTGTGTAACACTTGTAACCAGAGTCGTACATTTTCCTCCAGTAAATAGCAGTTGTCAGCATGGACGGCATAACAGTAACATGTTCGAATAAACAGGTAACTGTAAGTTTTCGGACACATATTGATACGGAACTTTTTTCTTCTTGTTGCATGAGAAAACCTTCCCTGACGTTTTTCCTTTGACTTCTGAGGAACCCTGTATAACGCTTACATTTCCATTTTTCCCGTAATGGCCTTAAAAATTTTACAGATTAATGCAATGAGAAGTTTCTTTGTATTAACTGAACTTAGAAAAAGGGCAGAAGAAGTAGCAGGTAATCTACATATACATCTACATGGATACTCTGAAAATCACCTTTAAGCGCCTGGCAGAGGGTTCATCGAACCACCTACACAATTCTCTATTATTCCAATAGCACGCGGAATGAATGAACACCTGTATCTGTCCTTACGAGCTCTTGTTTCCTTTATTTTATCGTGGTGATCGTTCCTCCCTATGTAGGTTGGTGTCAACAAAATATTTTCGCATTCGGAGGAGAAAGTTGTGATTGGAATTTCGTGAGAAGATTCCGTCGCAACGAAAAACGCCTTTCTTCTAATGATTTCCAGCCCAAATCCTGTATCATTTCTGTGACACTCTCTCCTGTATTTCGTAATAATACAACAGGTGCTGCCCTTCTTTGCACTTTTCCGATGTACTCCGTCAGTCCTATTTGGTAAGGATCTCACACCGCGCAGCAGTATTCTAAAAGAGGGCGTGCAAGCGTAGTGTAGGTCTGTTACATTTTCTAAGTGTCCTGCCAATAAAACGCAGCCTTTGGTTAGCCTTCTCCACAACATTTTCTATGTGTTGCTTCCAATTTAAGTTGTTCGTAATTGTAATACCTAGGTATTTAGTTCAATTTACGGCTTTTAGATTAGACTGATTTATCGAGTAATCGAAGTTTAAGGAGTTTCTTTTAGCACTCATGTGGATGACCTCAATCTTTTAGTTATTTAGGATCAACTGCCACTTTTCGCACCATTCAGATATCTATTCTAAATCGTTTTGCATTTTGTTTTGATCCTCTGATGACTTTGTTAGTCATCTGCAAACAACCGAAGTCGGCTGCTCAGATTGTCTCCCAAATCGTTTACATAGATAAGGAACAGCAAAGGGCCTATGCCTTGGAGAACGTCTGAAATCACTTCTGTTTTACTCGATGACTTTCCGTCAATTACTACGAACTGTGACCTCTCTGGCAGGAAATCGCAAATTCAGTCACATAACAGACGATATTTCATAAGCACGCAATTGCACTACGAGCCGCTTGTGTGGTACAGTGTCCAGGAATACGGAATCGATCTGAAATCCCTTGTCAATAGCACTCAGCACTTCTTGTCAATAAAGAGCCAGTTGTATTTCACAGGAACAATGTTTTCTAAACCCATGTTGACTGTGTGTCAATAGACCGTTTCCTTCGAGGTAATTCATTATGTTAAAACACAATACATGTTCTAAAATCCTGCTGCCTATCGACGTTAGCGATATGGCCTGTAATTTAGTGGACTACTACTACTACTACCTTTCATGAATATTGGTGTGATCTGTGCAACTTTCCAGTCTTTGGGTATGGATCTTTCGTCGAGCGAACGATTGTATGTGATTGTTAAGTATGGAGCTAGTGCATCTGTAAAATCGGAAAGGAACCTAATTGGTATACAGTCTGGACCAGAAGACTTTCTTTTATTAAGTGATTTGAGTTGCTACACTACTCCGAGGATATTTACTTCTACGTTATTCATGTTGCCACGTGCAGACAGCGGCCAATAGCCGCTCCCTCCGGTTTCGTATATAGGGACCCGCTCTGCCCTAGTCCAGCCCCATCGCTCCACTATCTTTGTTTCCCTTGATCTCCAGAACGCCTATGACCGTGTCTGGCATCCCGGGCTCCTCTTCAAACTCCAGACCTATGCCCTTCGTCCGTCTCGTTGCTTCCATCCTCTCGCATCGTCCCTCCTATGTGACTATCCACAATTCCAACTCCCGTACTTTCTACCCCTCTGCCAATGTGGCCCAAGGTTCTGTCCTTTCCCCTCTCCTCTATCTCCTGTACACTGCTGATATGCCCAAACCTCCCCATCCTGTTCATCTTCTCCAGTTCGCTGATGACACCGCCTTTATCCTACCCTTCAACGGCCCCAACGTACCCTCCAAACCCACCTTGACCATTTGACCGCTTGGTGCAACCAGTGGTTCCTCCGTGTTAATCCCTTCAAGACCCAGGCGATCATCATAGGCCGCACCACCCGCTCCTTCCGCCTCCATGATTTATACCTCACCATTTATGGCCGTCCTATCCACCTCACTCCTACCCTCAAATACCTTGGCCTCACACTCGACCGCCACCTCACCTGGACTCCCCATCTCCTTACCATCCAAAACAAAGCTCACAACCGTCTCCGACTTCTGAAACTCCTGTCTGGCTGGACGTGGGGTCTGCACCCTTCCACCATCCTTCACACCTACAAATCCTTGATCCACCCCATCCTTTGTTATGCCAGCGTCACTTGTATTTCCGCCCCTCCCCGGTTCTATAAAGCCCTCCAAATCCTCGAACGCCATGCACTCCGTCTCGCCTTCCACATCTGCCTTCCGTCCCCCATGCGCATCCTCTATGACCTCATCCCCTCCCCCACCTTCTCCTTTTCCTTGAACACACCCGCACACTATATATTGTCCGCCGCCTTGATCCCCCTCACCCCCTGGTGTCTCCCTTCCTCTCCACCCCCCAACCAGTTGCCACGCCTTACCGTTGTGTCCCACCCTCTCTCCATCTCCACACCCTCCATCTCCTTTCCCAACACAAATTACACCCTCTACCCCTCCCGGATGATGAGCTTCGTCCTGACATCTACCCTTCCTACCAACTGTAACGCCATCTTCCTGCCTCCTCCTCAGGGCTCCCTCTCCTCCCCCTCCCTCCTCCTGAGCGGCTTTCCCCTCCTACTCCCCTGCCGTCTCTTGTGCCTCCTTTCAGTGTCTCTGCACTCCCTCGTGCCCTGTCTTCCCTCTTCGTCTCCCGCCCCACGTGTCTCCTGCCTCTTCGTGTACCCACTGATGCCCCTCCTCTCTTCATCCCGCCACTACCCCAGCTGCCCCATGCTCTCCCCTCCTTTTCCATCCTCTCTGACCTTTCCCTCGGCAGGTCCCACCTGGCAGTTTTATTCTTCGTCGTGTGTGCTCCAAGTGGGTTTTAAGTGGGTTGTCCCGAAGTGTTTTTAGTACTGTTGCTGTCCTTTAACCAGTGCATGCGCATTCAGTGTCTTCTCTGTGTTTTAAGAATCGCCAACTGTGTTTTTTAACTTTTTGGTGACTTTTTTAACTGTCCCCATGAATGTCTCCTTGTCCGTGTATTTTTACCTCCATTTTCGCCCATTACTCTGTTTTATGTTCCCCTTTGTTATCTCCTTATGAATGCATCATATTATGGAGCAGGGGAATGAAATCATAATGAAGAAAAAAAGACCCTAGTCCAGTCAGTCTGATACTCGCTCTGGATTTCGTTTCTATCTCGGCGGTACTGCGTTCTGGTCGTTGCTCGTTGTTGACATTTGCCTAGCTCTGGTTCTGAGTGGATTTACTGTTGGTGTTGTGGTTTACACAAGCCTCCGTTGTTTATCTCTTCCTTGTTGTGTCGGTCATAGTCGGTCGTGGTCGGTTGTTGTCAGTTGTCGTTGGTCTGTCGTCCGACTCGTCCTGTGTTTACCCAGTGGTGCGTGCTCCACCGCTGGCGGCTTCCCCGCCTGGCGGCTTTGATCCGCAGCCCAAGGCGTTCCTGCAGTTGGTTTTGGTTACTACATTGGCGACGAGGTAAACGGAACATAGGAGTATGGAAGAGAAATTGCTTACTCTCTTAGAGCAACAGCAACAGCTCATGCGACAGCAGCAGCAGCAGTTGGGGGTCTTACAGACGTCACTGCAGTTGCTCTCAGACAGGGTCAGTAAGGGGGATTCCCTCCCGCCTCTTCTCCCAGGTGCCCCGCTTTCAGACACGTTCCCACGTCCGCCGTCGTTCCCACCGTTCAACGACGCAAAAGAGGACTGGGAAACGTACCTGCATCGTCTGAAGCAACATTTCACGGCCTTTCAGGTGTCGGATGACTCTCTGCAGCGGTCGTTATTCTTGTCTTGGGCCTCACCAGACAAGTTTTTCTTGCTCCGCAAGTTGGCACCGTTGGAAGACCCCGTGGCTCTCTCCTTTCACGAGATCTATTATTCCCAGCGATACCACATGATTGCGTCTCACTTGGAATTCCATCAATCCCACAAGCAGCCGGGTCAGTCCTACTATTCCTGTGTGACGAATTTGCAAGGCCTCAGCCGCAAATGCAACTTCACGTGCACCAATCAGCAGTGCAAGGCGTCAGATGCAGATTCGTTAATTCCGGACGTGGTCGTTCAACTGGCGCCCGATCCAGAGGTCCGCACTGTGGCCTTAAATTTGGACAACCCCTCGTTGGAAGACATTCTGCGTATTGCCCATTCCTTCTAAATTGCTCAGGCGGCGAACGAACGTCTCGTGGCGCGGCCCCAGGTGTCAGCGGTCGAGTCCACTTCCCGTTCCACTCCTTCCCGCCGTCGACGGGGCGCAGTCTCCAGAGGGCACCGCCGTCGAGATTCCTCGCTGTCTGACGTCTCTATGGCGTCCGAACCGCCGGTCGCCCTCGACGTCGGCCGCTTGGCCCCCTCCCGTCGTGCCCCCAGTGCTTCTCGGCCCACACTCGAGCTGACTGTCCCCATCGCTGGAAGAACTGTTCGCTCTGTGAGAAAGAAGGTCACGTTCGATCAGTCTGTCGTAGCCGCTCGACCCGCCCCCGTCCCACCCCTGCAGGCCAAGAGGAAGCCGTCCATGCTTTACACGCAGTCGCCCCTCGGACCGACACATTGGCTCGAAAGTTAATCCTCAACCTCATCCTCCGCATCTTTAATGAGGACGTCGGTTTCCAGGTCGATACGGGGGCCACAGTTTCATTGGTCAATCTGACGACGTATGCAGGTCTCGGGTCTCCAGAATTGTCCCCACCCTCTCGGCGGTTGGTCGCCTACGGTGACGGTTCCATCTCTCTCCGTGGGCAGTTTTCTGTTATGGCCATCTACAAAAACGTTCCCCAGCCTCTTACCCTATTTGTGGTGGACTACCCGTCGGCTTCGGACATTTTTGGACTAGATGCGTGTACACGGTTTTGCTTTTCCATTCAAGAAGAATTGCAGTTCGTTTCAACTACGGTTCCATTTCAGGACCTAGACGATCTGTGAGCGTCCTTTTCCTCCCTGTTTTCGGCAGACCTGGGCTGCGCTTCCGATTTCCAGGCACACATCACTTTACTGCCGAACGCACGGCCTCGCTTTTGTCGAGCTCGGCCTATTCCGTTAGCTTTGCGTGCGGCTGTCAAGCAGGAACTCGATCGGCTCCAGGCTGCGGGGGTTATAGAGCCAGTATAATCGAGTGCCTGTGCAACGCCCTCAGTGGTCATCAAGAAACCCAATGGATAGCTTCGTCTTTGTGGGGATTTTGGGGCTACGGTCAACGCTCAGTCTTTGGTCGAAACTTATCCCATTCCTCGACAGGAAGACCTTCTCGCTAAACTGGCAAGTGGCGAGTACGTTTCTAAGATTGATCTGTCAGAAGCCTATCACCAATTGCCGTTGGATGAGGAATCGCAGGCCATCGTCGTCATCAACACGCCTTTGGGTCTCTATAAATACAAGCGTCTGCTGTTTGGCATTTCCTCTGCCCCTGCGATTTTCCAGCGGTATCTCGAGCAACTTACGCCACCAATACTGGCTCGTATCAATTACCTCGATGAGATCTTAGTCACAGGGCGCAAGCGCCAGGAACATCTGGGCAACCTCAGTACCTTATTTCACGCCCTGCAGGCTGCGCATTTACGTTGTCGGCTGAAGATGTGCAGTTTTTTTCAACCGGAAGTATAGTACTTAGGACATTGGCTCAGTAAAGATGGCATTCGCCCTTCGGACCGCAATGTCGCAGTTATCGATGCCCTTCCACGTCCACAGAACTTATCCGAACTCCAGGTATTTTTGGGGAAAGTTAATTATTACTTAAAGTTCTTACCCCAAGCCGCCCACGTCGCGCATCCCCTAAATCGCCTGCGTCGCAAAGGGGGACCTTACACGTGGACTTCTGCTTGCGATCAGGCTTTCACCCACCTGAAGACGATGCTGAAATCTGCCCCTTGCCTTACGCCTTTCTCTCCAGATCGTCCCTTGGTGGTGGCGGCCGATGCCTCAGCGTACGGGATTGGGTCAGTCTTGGCACACAGGAATGAGGATGGGTCGGAACAACCTGTGGCATAAGCATCCAAGACGTTAACCCCTGCGCAAAGGAATCACTCTCAGATCGAAAAGGAGACTCTTGCCATTATTTTTGCAGTTCAGAAATTTCACATTTACCTGTTTGGGGCGCAGTTCACCCTCCTCACGTATCACAAGCCCTTAGTGTCGGTTTTCGGGCCCCATTCCCACCTCCCAGAATGGACGGCACAGCGTCTTCAGCGCTGGGCGTTGTTCTTGTGTAATTACGCTTACACCATCCGCTTTAAGCCCACGAGTCAACACACTAATGCAGATGCCTGGTCACGTCTCCCAGCAGGACCCGATCCAGCGTTCGACCAGCAGGAAGTTCTGTGCTTCCACATCGACTCTGCCCGCCGTGAGACTCTCGATGGATATCCTCTGACGGCTACGCAGGGACCCCATCCTGCGGCGAGTACTCTGCTATGTGACCCATGGTTGGCCTCCCTACCTTACCCGACGTTTGAAAACTGACTTCAGCTCGTGGTGTCACGTCTCACACAGACATTGGTGATGGAGGACGTCCTCCTGTTGTCCACGGACTCGGACGCCCATCGGGTGGTCATCCCTCTGGACTCACGCCGTTGCGTCCTGCACTTATTACACTGCGGACACTGGGGGATGACTCGCATGAAGGCGTTGGCTCGACGACATGTCTATTGGCCAGGGATCGATGGAGACATTGAGCACCTGGTCCATGGTTACACAGTGTGTGCGCGTCATCAGGCTAGTCCACAATCTTTCGCGCCCTGGCCAACACCCAGCCAACCCTGGACAGGATCCATCTCGATTTTGCAGGCCCCTTCTTAGGCTCCATGTGGCTCCTCATCATTGATGCCTATTCCAAATGCCCATATGTGGTCCGCATGGCGTCCACCACCACTGACGCCACCCTCACCGCCTTGTCCCAGGTGTTGGATATTGAAGGCCTTCCTCAGACGTTGGTCACTGATAATGGGCCCCAATTCACGGCATCCTCGTTCCAGACCTTCTGCTCCGCTAACAGTATCAAACACATTCGCTCTCCCCCCTTCCATCCTTCATCCAATGGCGCGGCGGAACGCCTGGTCCACACCTTTAAACAGCAGCTGATGAAATCAGAGGAGCAGTCGTCCACCACCTCGGCCCTCACCTTGTTTCTCAGCACGTACCGCACTACGCTGGTGGCCGGTCATAGTCCTGCCGAGCTCCTTCACAGGCGACAACCTCAGACCCTCCTCCACCTGCTGACACCATCCCCTTCTGGGCCCCGCTCTCGCCCCTCCCGACGCTACGCCCTGGGACTGGCCGTGTGGGCCCACACTTATGGCAGCACACCTGCATGGACACCCGCTCCGGTGACGGCGGCTCATGGGATGCGAGTGACGACCATATAGACACACAGAGGGCTCGAGCGTCGCCACCATAACCAACTCCGCCCTCAGGCCCCTGCCTTGATTCCTCCCCCACCACCTTCCCTGTTTCTGGTTCGGACACATCCCTCGAGGTGGAGTCCTTCCATTCAAACTCCATCTCCTCGCTGGCTCTGCAGACACCCCTTCAACCTCGCCTAGGTATAGAGACGCCCTCTGACCCCCTGTCCTCTGGTGACACCTTGATGGATGCCGCAGACAGTCTGCCCTCCCCTCCCCCAGGTGGTCCCTCCGGACGTCTCACAACCCGTGCCCTCGTTCCGCCTGCCACGGCCTCGCGCAGCGAGGGCGCCACCGCTACGCCACGTGCAGACAGCGGCCAATAGCTGCTCCCTCCGGTTTCGTATATAGGGACCCGCTCTGCCCTAGTCCAGTCAGTCTGGTACTCGCTCTGGATTTCGTTTCTATCTCGGCGGTACTGCGTTCTGGTTGTTGCTCGTTGTTGACATTTGCCTGGCTCTGGTTCTGAGTGGATTTAATGTTGGTGTTGTGGTTTCCACAAGCCTCCGTTGTTTATCTCTTCCTTGTTGTGTCGGTCATAGTCGGTCGTGGTCGGTTGTTGTCAGTTGTCTTTGGTCTGTGGTCCGACTCGTCATGTGTTTACCCGGTGGTGCGTGCTCCACCGCCGGCGGCTTCCCCGCCTGGCGGCTCCGATCCGCAGCCCAAGGCGTTCCCGCAGTTGGTTTTGGTTACTACAGTTGGTAACTGTTTTCGATTCGAATTCTGGAATATTTACTTCGTCTTCTTTTGTGAAGGCATTTCGGAAGGCTGTGTTTAGTAACTCTGCTTTGGCAGCACTGTCGTCAATAGTAACTCCATTGTTATCACACAGAGAAGGCATTGATTGTTTCTTGCCGCTAACATACTTCACATACGACCAGAATCTCTTTGGATTTTCTGCCAGGTTTCGAGACAAAGTTTCATTGTGGAAACTGTTATAGGCGTCTCGCGTTGAACTCCGCGCTAAGTTTCGAGCTTCTGTAAAGGATCGCCAATCTTGGGGATTTTGCGTCTGTTTAAATATGGTATGTTTGTTTCGTTGTTTCTGCAACAGTGTTCTAACCCGTTTTGTGTACCAAGGAGGATCAGCTCCGTCGTTTCTTAGTTTATTTGGTATGAATCTCTCAATTGCTGCCAATACTATTTCTTTGAATTTATGCTACGTCTACACTTATATTATTAATTTGTAATGAGTGGAGATTGTCTCTCAGGAAGGCCTCAAGTGAATTTTTATCCGCTTTTTTGAATAAGTATATTTTTCACTTATTTTTTCGAGGATTTGGGGATTTACAATATTCAATCTCGCTACGAGAACCCTGTGTTCACTAATCCCTATATCGGTTTTGATGCTCGTTATTAACTCAGGGTTATTAGTTGCTAAGAGGTCAAGTGTGTTTCCCGACCGTTTTTCAGAGAATGCGTTCAGCACAATTTCGGATGATATTTTATGCGTACCTCCGGAATTAATATGTATTTTCGCCAACATGTCGAGGGTAAATTAAAGTGACCACCAACTATTATTGTATGAGTCGGATACATGTTAGAAATCAAACTCAAGTTTTCTTTGAACCTTTCAGCAACTGTATCATCTGAACTGGGAGGTCGGTAAAAGGATCCAATTGTTATTTTATTTCGGTTGCCAACAATGACCTCTCCCAGTTATACCAGTGGTTCCTGTATATACGTTCGTCCTCTGTTCAGCCTGCACCCTTTCTGACTGAAGCCCTTCTTGTGTTTTCGAGACTCTCTAACCTAAAAAACCGCCCAGTCCACGCCACACCTGACCTATTCAGCGGAACACGAAACCCAACCACCCTTTGGCGCAAGTCGAGGAATCTGCAGCCTACACGGTCGCAGAACCGTGTGAGCCTCTCATACAGATCCTCCAGAGGTCCGCAATCGGTCCTGTCGACTATGCTGCAAATGGTCAGCTCTGCTTTCATTTGCAAGCAAGACTGGTAGCGTTTACCATTTCTTTTAGCCGCTCGAAACCAGAGAGAATCTCTTGTGATCTAAAGTGACACACATCGTTGGTACAGACGTGAGCAACCACCTACAGTTGCTTGCACCCTGTGCTCTTCATGGCATCCGGGAGGACCCTTTCCACATCTGGAATGACTCCATCCGGTATGCACACGGAGTGCACATTAGTTTTCGTAACCTCCTTGCCAGCTAAGTCCGTAAGGGGCCCCATAACGCGCCCAACGTTGGAGCTCCCAACTACCAATAATCCCATCCTTTGCGATTGCCCGGATCTTGCAGGCTGACTGGTTTCCTCTGAAACACGACAGGCGACAGCATCTGGCTCAGCGACAGTGTCAGCCACAGTCAGCACCTGGAACCTGTTTGTCAGAATAACCGGGGAGGCCTTAAGTGCGGCCGCCTGGGAAGTCTTTTGCCGCCTGCTTCGCCCCGGGGCGACCTCCCACTCGACCACAGGTGAGGGGTCAACCTCAGTGCGAGCAATAACTGTGCTGTCCACCTGTGAGGACCGATCGGAGGACTCGGCCGTGCTGGACGTCCGTTGGAACCCCACGGCCGTCCCACAACAGTGGTGCCCATCCACTGCAGCCTCAAACTGTGTAACCGAAGCCTCACAGCCTGAAGCTGAGAGCGAAGTGTCACCAACTTGGCTCGGATCTGCACACAACAATCGCAGTCCCTGCCCATACTAAAGACTGTGGAAAACTAAACTATTCAGATAAACGGACTATCGGCACGTGCTGCGCAACTCTAATGTAGATCCTGACGAAAACGCACGAACTGTGTCTAGTAAAACGCAGATATTCAAAAACATAACTAACGAAGCACTCAAGTGAAACTAAATAATTTGCCCCTGATTAGGAACTTTTAACATGTCACAAAATCGACTTACTATCTGACGCAAACGGAAACGCGAGAACTGTGGCTATTAGATGTTAAATTTACACTCAAGAAACTAAACTATTAAAGCACACAGATGATACAATAAAATTCGCTCCTGGTTAGGAACTCAAAAATGACACAAAAGCGGTTACTCCCCTGTTGCTGCGTCTGTCTCGGTCGGCTACTGCTGCCTCACTGACTGGCTAACACCAATCTGTTGTCTAAATGGGAAACTCATGAATCTTCACCAGATTTCAGCTACATCATTAGATCACCAAATGCGGAAGTAGTTATTGTAGTCAAAAGCAGAGTTATATCGATGAATGAAATCTCGTAAATGTGTAGCGAACTTTCGGCTTCTGTTGCATGTAGGTATCAAAAGAGCGAATGAATTCTCACAGATTCAGCGGCTCTTACCGATGCGTTTTATGCATCCCACAATACTTTCAATAGCCACACAGGCGATTTTCATAATTCTTTGCTTGTTACGTACAAACTATTAGTGTCGCAGAAAAAAATGAACCGAACCTTTTTGTAGGAAATTTGATGCAATTAAACTTTGTAATGTGATACGCTTCTTTATAGACGACAGTTTTTGCCTTTTTCAAGAAAAACATGTTTGGAGGTCATTATTGTAAGCTTTTCTCGACTGTTCGAAAATTACGGATTCTACCGAAGAATTACGTTAGATTTCCTACAGAAAGCCCTGTTTTTTTTTTCTTGTAGCGACTGAGAGAATGTGAAAATCTTGTGCATGGTATCTGAAGGCGTTATGGTAGGAGCCTATGAATCATTCTGTTTATGCAAAATGCTCTGACCATACAGAAACGTACATGGAAAAGAAACAGGAAAGCCTACAGCTACGCTCACAAAACTTGTTGACAACAGCAGACATAAAAGCGGAAAGTGCTCTGTAGCTTAGCAGACACACTTCTTGTATTTGCTGTGGGAAATCTAACAGCGAAACCAGCTAAAGACCGACGTAGGGGGTAAACCGTAAAATACTGACACAGAAGGTTACAAGTAAAGATTAAAGGTGAAGTCGTTCTACCACAATTAAAACTAAAGTCTGATTTTTGACTCATGGATGGAGACAATCAGTAGAATATCTGCTTCGAAAACTGCTCCCGGACGGCGATCGAGGTGACAACCAAATCTACAGGCAACTTATATACGCTCTGCAGAATAAATACTCCCATATTTTTATAAGTACACCGCTAAAAAGGAAGTAACCCTAGCCAAAATGAAATTAAAAAAATGAGGAACTTGTAGAAGCAAATGGTTCAAATGCTCTGAGTACTATAGGACTTGACATCGAAGGTCATCAGTCCCGTAGAACTTAGAACTACTTAAACCTAACTAACCTCAGGATATCACACACATCCATGCCCGAGGCAGGATTCGAACCTGCGACCGTAGCGGTCGCGCGGTTCCAGACTGAAGTGCCTAGAACCGCTGGGCCACACCGGCCGGCTTCAAGGAGCAGATTATATTCATGCCAGAGTTCTCAAACAAGCAAAAATACAAATTTTTGCTTTCCTAACTAGATTACTGAAGGATTCGTTAACGCTGAAATGGGTTCCTGGGTAGGGATCGAAGACAGAGACCAGCCTAATTCTAAAAGCTATGGCCCAAGCAATTTGATTAATACACTTTACAGTGTCTGTAAAGACTTCTTTGTAAAATTCTACAATCGCGAAGGGAGCTTCACGGACTTAATCACTGCCGGTTTGATTCTAGGAAACGGAAATGTATTGAAGGTTTCAACAAGTCGACGCAGTTGCAGTATTAACTGATATCATGGGAGCATTTGATAATTTTTGGTGGCCCTAGTCGTTTCCCTGGATCCCTTAACTACAGGAACCCCAATGTCAGTAAAACAACTTCATCGATTACAGTAGGAGCAGAGTTGCGGGATGAACAGCCTGCGAGCAGAAAGTAATAAATAGAAGTACTAAGAGGTGCCAAAAGTGATTGATTTGACATGCCAGTATTTTGGAGTATGGCAATCAAACTTCTCATGCGCCAACTGGAAAAAGATGACCAAGTCAAGGGTGTGGTGGCATATGTCGATGATGTCTTGGCTATGATATTGAAGAACTTTAGAGCCGCGAAGGAGCAGCGATGGTTGGTAGACAACACAGAAAACCACTTACATTCTCCTTAAAGGTGTAGCGTCATTAACATGATATTCTATAGTTAAATTAGAAAACATCTCCATCACCAGACAAACAGACATATGATACCTTGGAGTTCAACTGGAAGAAAAGTGTAGATCCACACAATACATTCAGAAAACGTATATAAACCACATAACATTACGTACAAAACTGCCTGCATCTCCACAGGCAACTGAAGCTGCATCTGAACGTACGCGACGCAATATTCACATCCATCATAGGCTTCACAGCAAGAGTTTGGACGAACAGAGAGATGTGCTCCTCAAGTTCACAGGGACCTTTGGTATCACGCCAGTCAATGCTTTACTGGCTGTCCTGAGAATTTTCCTGTAGTCATTACGCTGAGAGGATGGTCAGGCTACTGTTGGTTACGTAAAGGGGTTCAAATGGTTCAAATGGCTCTGAGCACTATGGGACTTAACAGCTGTGGTCATCAGTCCCCTAGAACTTAGAACTACTAAAACCTAACTAACCTAAGGACATCACACACATCCATGCCCGAAGCAGGATTCGAACCTGCGACCGTAGCAGTCGCGCGGTTCCGGACTGCGCGCCTAGAACCGCGAGACCACCGCGGCCGGCACGTAAAGGGGATTTGACGTAAGTCCAACAGCTCTTAGACCGAAGAGTAGCACCTAAGGCGCAGCTCCTGAACTCTAAAGTGAGTACATGGCAGAATGAATAGGACAACAGTGCATCCACTTTACCCTAGCTTTCGAGGATTCATGTCCATTGACCAAGTGAACCTCAGTCACTGAATGATACGTTGACTAAGGGGGCAGCGCTCATATCCAGCTTTCCTGTATAGGTTTGGCAGGAAAGAAAATGATGTCTGTCAGTGTGGTCCTACGGAAAAACCCGACTACTTTTTCTTTAACTGTGACTCCTATAATGGAATTAGGGAACCAATGGAGAATAACCAACTACAAAGCTTACAAATAGTGGTCAGTAAGGGAAAATACAGATATCATTCACAGGCATGGGAAAGAGAAATTTGCCAGGATACGAGAATTACAAAATCTCCAACAATTATAAAATCCCTCCCATGTTGCAGATCACCACCATTGAAGTGTGAATGAGATTAATGAAGTGCTAGCGAGTGCATCTAGTATTGTGAATGGGAGTATGTGCATGTCCAACCAAGATCATTGCGACACACCAGGCAGACCCACTGTACCTGAGAAACGAGGCCGCGAAACTAAATAAGGTCCGATCTGCTTAGAAATTTATGTATTTATAGCGAACATGTTGTACAAAGTGACTAATACAGATATAAAAGTAGACAAAAATATCAAGTAATTGTGATTTGTGTGCTTTTTAATCTACCAACTGTATTTCAAGATACAGGTGAGGGAATACTAAACTACATTTAGTACAGCAAGCATTTGGTAGATAGCAAAGAAATAAAAAAGAGTAGAATAAGAAATTTGTCCTTTTTATTTTACAAGATTGTTATTATATTATGTTCCTTTACCTAAGTTTGATGTAGTAGATATTACTGATATTAATGTAGTACGTGTTTTCGTTGATAAAATGGGTAGATCCTCTAGTCGTTCTCAGTTTACTGTAGAGAGAAGATAATTCTTTAATAGTTCCAGGTGATAAATCTTCTCTTGTATGGTGCGACTGAGATACGAATGGCCAAGAAATACCGGACTACCAGTGTTGGGCAGAGTAATGATTCACTGAAGACGTATTTAATTATAAAGTGAAAGACCTCATGGGCTGTCCATCTAGCATCAATATCCACACTCGTGTGGGTGGCACGTAAGCGTGTTCTATGTCTGTTATTAATCGCAGCACCTGCTACAAATCAAACTTATTGTAAATATCTCTAAGAATCTCCAGAGTTACAACGAGAGCCTCATAGGTAGCTTCAAGCATAAATTTTGTTTCAAGGAACTGGAAGATTTTGGTGATTTTCTACACGGATTCGCTACCGTTGTGAAAAATTTTATATAAATTTATCTGTACATTCAAATGTAAAAGAACAGACTTCTGCGTGAGTCGATAATCGAGCGTCATAAGTGACTTCAACCAGTGTTGTTTTATTTACCATCCTTCTTATTCATCAGTATTTCTTAGTGCCAAAAGTAACAGCATAGTCTATAATGGTGGATCGTCCCGTCACTGAAAACTCATTCAAGGTTTTTAATTATCACCTCCGTAGTTAAGTGGTCAGCACAGCTCATTACAATGCGGAGGACCCGAGTTCGATTCCCGATACTATCAGAGATCTCTGGCAATACATCCTGGAAACTGGGACTGCTGCCGGACAGGTAGAGCTCGAATAACGATAGCATAACCAGCGGCTGTATTTCAATATAACGTCCTTTATTCTTTTTAGCACATATTAACAGTTTCGACATCACATGGTGTCATATATTATTTATACCGCAATTGCTTTTCGTTACATCAACGAAAAGGAAATGCAATATAAGTAAAACACTGTTCTTGTTTTGTAACCTGTCGTCTAGGGGCAGCGTCTTTGATTCATAACGGTAAAAACGTCCTAGGCCCCTCATTCGAAACCCGCCACCGCTTAAATTTTGATTAATGATAAGCACTGACGGCCGAAGACTTCCGGCATAAGAGGTCACCCTCGTTTGGCCAACACCTTGACAGAGAGGGCGGAAAAGCGGACAGAGGACCAGGGCACTTTCTTGTCCATGGGGTGGGAAACTGTCCCTAAAGGCGGAAAACTCACTAATGATCAGCAGTATCATGATGCAGAATGCGATGGAAACAACTGTATTAAAGACACATAACGCATACCTACAGGACATGCAACCTTTAATTGAAAAAGGGTCTTGATGATCTTACCATTGGCAAAAGATTCCGAACTACACTCCCCGTTCGAAGTGTGAAGAATATTAAACCGTCCTAATTTACTTTTTGCCTGTAGGTATACGAACGAACTTCGCACGGTCAATACCATACCAACACAACAGTCTATGGGATAGTCGTAGATCTCTTATTCTTTTCTCATTGTTTTTTCATCAAGAACCAAACAAAACAGATATTGAATATAAAGAATATGAATCGCAGATGCTCAAATTAATCAACTGACGATTTATAAACAAAGAAAATAAACACGGAACATAAATGGATATAATCAAATATTTACACTCTGTGACATGTAAACGATAACTGTTTAGAACAGAACACAGTGATGTAAAAGTTAAGACGAAGAAATTAATATAGGACACTTGTGGTCTAGCAAGTCGGAAAACAGCCCAAAATTAGGCTACAAAACTATTGAAGTCACAGCCCATGTGGGCTGCGCGATACTGTCTAAAATCGTCCGTGAATATTGCCAGACCTTCTTCTTGCAACAACAAAACATAAAGTTGACTTTTGTGTATATTTTACATTAACGTACTGTGAATTTTAACACCATAAAATTAATTATTGAATCGTTCTGTTTGTGTAGCCTTCCTACTACGAAACTGCTGTGCTTGTGATGGGTAAGTTTTGATTGACTGTAAACGTAATTAGTTTTGCATGTAACATTTTTTTCATTTACCTCAGGAGGAAGATTGAATTAGTAATGTCAACGAAAGTGCCACAAGTCCGGTGGTGTAAGAGCGCAAGAGGCTACTGAAATTTTGTTGCTGCATTCATGCGCTGTATCTTTGTTGCATTTTGTACGACAGTTCGAAGTTTTTCCCGGCTTGATAGACCGCAAGTGCCCCATGTCGAATTGTTCCTTCCGATTTCTCCTATACCTCTGCGGAAAGTTGTAAACTGTTATCGTTTACATCGTGTATTTTATAGAGGTTGTGACAGGTGTCTGGTTACAGTGATGGCACTGCTTTTAGCAGATGACAGTTTTACTCTTAAACGAATCGAGACGAAGACGACCCTTTATGAGGTGACTAGAAGCAGTCGCCTAAGTACGGATACAACTGTTTGTGCAGAAGTTACTGTTACAAGTTACTGTTACTGAGGGAACTGCGCTTCACCGTCCTTCCTGCGGATCTATACATGAGGTACACGTCGGTCAACTCTGCGCACTTAGACCCACTATATCAGCCGTTACTTATTACAAGTGACACTGCTGACACAAGGACCAAAACTGGCAGCAACAGAAGACCAGCACGACCAGTGGTTTTGAAGACGATTACATTCCACATTACTTGTGTCTTTATCTACATTTACATGTACAACCGTCATGCAGCAACGGTACAATAAGATTTTGTAAATGGCTCAGAGAGTAATTATTCTGGAGAGGGGTGGGTGGAAAGGTCATAAATATTTCGAATGCTTTTGTTGGAGCCAGCCACTGCCCATTTTCCCTCGAAAACCCTTCTTATTACACCCAACACCCTGCATGTTATATCAGTACGGAAATCTTGACTACGATCCCAACAATGCAGCAAGGACGGGAAGCTGACGTCGAAGGAAAGAGTCGAGCAGCCCTCATGACATTAGCGAACAAATAAGTTAGGTATGTGGCAACCACTGTGCCTCACTCTGCCTTTAAGCAAATTTAAGTAGACCGTACTGTAAATAACGATGTATTTATACAAAGTGCGCAGTGTAAACTGGAGTGGCCTGGGAGAAACGGACAAAGCTGAGTGTTTTGTTACTGGCGATACCGCAATATGAAAAAGAGAAATGACTATAAGAGGTGATGACTGTGGCTCATTTATCATTCAAAGCTGGCGTTACCCAGTTACTTATTTATCCTAGTCATATATTAGATGCTACTGAACCTATCGTTCGGGGGTCAACAAACCAACAATGCCATAGGATTCTGTATTTGTTAGGTAGGAAAAAGAGTGAAGACAGCCTATAGTACCGAAAGAAACTAAGTGTATTTAAATGTCCTGAAAAGTGCAAATGAGACATGTATCAGACGTTAATATCTGTTGCTTGTGACTGTGTCACGTCTCATTTCCGTCCCGACCCCAACTTCACTGCTAACAATGCTACCCGCGTCTTACACGACAATACGTTTTCCATCCGGAAAGCTGCTACGGGGTTCTTAGTCTAGTTCTTCTTCTTCTTCTTCTTCGTTTCACCCAACTTTGGGGTACGTTGAATCAATCACTTCTGTGTGTTCTGTGCCTTTCTTTTCGCCCAGTACTGTTTCATTCTTTCTGATCTTGCTTTTCTTTCTTCATCAGAGATGACAATCGTTCTTTTCTTTCTATTTTGGAGCTGGAATCCCTCTTTTCTGTCTTTGCTTATCATTTTTGCGGTCCTGTCTGTGAGCATTTTTTCTGTGATGTGTAGTTCTCTTAAGTCTTTCTCTGTTTGGATAAACCAATTTGGTTTGGATTTTTTATTCCTGAAGTAGTCAAACATTCTTTTTGTAAGTCTATTTGGGTTCATTCTGAGAATGTGCCCGTAAAACTCAATTCTTCTTTTCCTCATTGTATCCGAAAGTTTTTCTGTGGTTTTGTAGAGTGTTTCATTTTTGGTATGAATTAGTTTGTCGTTATGAAATTTGGGGCCTAAAATTTTTCTCAATATTTTTCTTTCTTTGATCTCTAGCCTTTCAATTGGGCCATGGTTAGTGATAGATAATGTCTCAGCTGCATATAGTGCTTCTGGTTTAATGACAGTGTTGTAATGTTTTATTTTTGAATTCCATGAGAGGGACTTTTTATTATAAGTATTTTTAGTAAGCTGAAAGGCTAGTTCAACTTTGTTTCTTCTTAATTCTATTGCTTTTTTCTCAAGGGCGTTCCAGCTAATCCATTCACCAAGATATTTGAATTCTTTAACAATTTCGATCTTTTGGTCTCTTACTTTAAGATATTTCATTTGACTTTTTTATATTTGTGATTATTTTGGTTTTTTCAAAAGAAATTTTAAGGCCTATTTTCTCTGCTTGTTTCTGTAATTCGAGGATCTGTTCTTTGGCTTCTTCCCATGTTTCAGCTAGTAGGGCCATATCATCTGCAAATGCTAGGCAATTAACCTTGATGCCTTTGTTTTTTGTTCCTAGTCGGATTCCACTATTGATTTTCTTGTTCCATTCTCTTACAATTTTTTCTAGGGCACAGTTAAATAACAATGGAGAGAGTCCATCACCTTGTCGTACTCCAGTTTTTATCTCAAATAGGTCTGAGAGTTCTCCCATCAATTTAATTTTGGAGTATGTGTTGGTGATGGTTTCTCTAATTAGGTTTGTAGTTTTATTGTCTAGGTTCAATTCTTTTAATATGGAGATTAGAGATTCCCTGTCTATGGAGTCGTACGCCTTTTGAAAGTCAATGAATGTGATGACATACGCTTTTGCTCTCGATTTTTGGTAGGCCATAAGATTTTTGAGGTTTAGAATTTGTCCTGGGCAGGATCTTCCCTTTCTTAAGCCTGCCTGGTATTCTCCAAGTTGACAGTATAGCTGGGGTTCTGCTCTGTTCAAAAGGACTTTAGACAGTATTTTGTATGTTACGTCAAGGAGCGAAATCCCTCTGTAATTGTTGGGGTCTGTTCTGGATCCCCTCTTATGAATTGGGTGAATGAGGGCCATCTTCCATTCATCCGGAATTCTTTCTGTTTTCCATATTTCTTCAAATATGTTTTGGAGAGATTCTATGGCATTTCTATTGACATTTTTCCACAGTTCAGCTGTTAGTCTAGTTCTATTTCATTATTTTTTTATTTTTTAGTCATCAGCCTTCTGACTAGTTTGATGCGCCCCGCCACAAATTTCTGTCCTGTGCCACTCTTCTCATCTCAGAGCAGCAATTAAAACCTATCTCCTCAATTATTTTCTGGGTATATTCAAATCTCTGCCTTCCTTTACAGTTTCTACCCTCTACAACTCCCTCTAGGAAGACATCAACGCAATTCAGGGGCGGGCTGCTACATTTGTTACCGTTTGGTCCTAACAGCACGTAAGTGTTACGAAGATGATTCGGGAACTCAAATGGGAATCCCTGCAGGAAGGCGATGTTCTTTTCGAGAAACAGTATTACGAAAATTTAGAGAACCGGCGTTTGAAGCTCACTGTCAAACAATTCAATTACCGCAACATAAATTGCACGTCAGAGACACGAAGATAAGAAAGGAGACATTAGGGCTCCTACGAAGGTAAATAGTCGTTTTTCCCCCGCTCCATCTGCGAGTGGAAAAGGAATGGAAAGGACTGATAATGGTACAGGGTTTTCTCTGTCACACATCGTACTGTGGCTTGCGGCGTATCTATGCAGATGAAGATGCAGATGTAATACTATGCAAGGTATTCCCTGATGTCTTAACAGATATCCTATCACCCTGTCCCTTCTTCTGGACAGCGTTTTCCATCCATCCCTTCCCTCTCCGATTCCGCGGACAACCTCCACCTCGCCATATCAGTCCACCTAAATTTCAACATTCTTCTGCAGCGCCACATCTCCAACGCTTCTATTCTCTTCTGTTCCGGTTTTCCCACTCTCCGTGTTTCACTATCATACAATGACAATGCTGTACTCCTAATGTACATTCTCAGAAATTTCTTTCACAAATTAAAGTCCAAGTTTGATGCTATTATATTTCCGTTTGCCAGGAATGACCATCTATGCAGATGAAGATGCAGATGTAATACTATGCAAGGTATTCCCTGATGTCTTAACAGATATCCTATCACCCTGTCCCTTCTTCTGGACAGCGTTTTCCATCCATCCCTTCCCTCTCCGATTCCGCGGACAACCTCCACCTCGCCATATCAGTCCACCTAAATTTCAACATTCTTCTGCAGCGCCACATCTCCAACGCTTCTATTCTCTTCTGTTCCGGTTTTCCCACTCTCCGTGTTTCACTATCATACAATGACAATGCTGTACTCCTAATGTACATTCTCAGAAATTTCTTTCACAAATTAAAGTCCAAGTTTGATGCTATTATATTTCCGTTTGCCAGGAATGACCAATTGGACACCTCTAGTACACTTTTTATGTCCTGCTTGCTCCGTGCATCATGGGTATTTTGCTACCAAGGTAGCAGAATTCCTTAACTTCGTCTACTTTGTGCTCGCCGAATCTGATGTTAAGTTTCCCGCCGTGCTCATTTTTGCTGCTTCTCGTTAGTTTCGTCTTTTTTATATTTCACTCAGTCCTCATTCTGTAGTCAGTAGACTGTTCCTTTGAGTGAATGGTGCAATTCTTGTTGACTTTCACTTACGATAGCAATTCCATCAGAGAATCGTATCACTGATATCGTTTCACTTTGAATTTTAACCCTATTCTTGAACCTTTTTTTTATTTCCGTCATTGCTTTTTCGATAAACAGGTTCAACAGTCTCACACACTTAAATACGAACACATTCTTCTTGTTCTTCCAGTCTTCTTGCTTCCTTTGGTTGTTGTACATATTGTACACTACCCTTCTTTCTCAACAGCTTACCCATATATTCCTCCCAATTTCGTGCATGTTGCACCATTTTACGATGTCGAATCCTTTTCCAAGTCAACAAATCATATGAAAGTGTCATGAATTTTCTTCACTCTCCCTCCCATTATCAACTACAACGTCAGAGGTGCCTCTTTGGTGCATATATCTTTCCGAAATTCCTGAAGCGTATCATTGCACTCTTGCATTCACCACCTCAACAGAATAGTCGTTTTGTAGCAACTTCCCCCATTGAGTTTCGAAATTTCTATTGAATTTTACATATCCCTTCTGACTTACTTGATCGTAAATCGTCCAAAGCTCTTTTAAAATATGATTATAATATTGGATCCCCATCTCTTTATTATCGACTACTGTGTCTTCCTCAGACATGTCTTCCCCCTCACAGAGGCCTTCAATGTGGTCTTCCCAGCTCTTCAGTTTCTCCCCTGCATTAACAGTGTAAATCCTTATTTCACTCTTTACCGCACTTACTTTCGCTGTAGGTCGTTTTGACGTCCTGTATGCTAAGTCAGTCCTTCCGACATACATTTGTTTTAGAATTCCTTCAACTTATTCATGTAGCCATTTCGCCTTAGCTTCCCTGGACTTGCTATTTTTTTCTCATTCCTATGTGACCTGCCTATGTGACCTGCCTTTCTGTATTCCAGAATTTCCCTGATCATCTTTCTACTTCCTTATTTTATCGGTTAGTTGAAGTATCTGTTTCGCTACCCATGGTTTCTTCAGAGTTACCTCCCTTGCTCTTGTGTGTTTATTCCCAACTTCCCTGATTTCTCTTTTCAGGGATGTCAATCCCTCTTCAACTGAACTGTCTGCTGAGCTATTGCCTCAGAGAACTTTAATCATATCTCTTCATTCCACAGTACTTCCATATCCCACTTCTTTGAGTGAACCGATTGTTCTTGATTAGCCTCTTAAACTTGAGCCTTCTCTTAATCATTACCAAGTGGTGATCAATGTGGTATACCGTAACGATACCATGCCAAAGGTGTCTCAGATGCTTACAAGTTTCTGTCGGATGCGAAAGGCAGTTACGTGGCTTCTAGTGGAGCCAATGGTGCTCGCCTGCTGAGCGATGTCTGTAGCGGCCCTGGACTCTTCTTGCACTTTAAGCTTCTTCTTTACGACACCATCGTTTGATGCTTAGTACAGCAATCATCATCCATGTTGACACCGTACCCGCTGGACTACGACTCTTGTTGCATTATTTGTAATGAGTCTTCGTTGGCTTGGATAAATACAAATATAGCTTCGGTTTGCCCTTTGAGCAGTGGTGCGCCTTTTCTGGCACACCAGATCTTTGGCACGACTATCGATTACCCGGCTGTACTATGATCTTTGCCCCTGTTGAGATCCGGCGGCAGATATTTGCGGTCGGGAGTTGGTCGTCGGACAGGCTACGAGGCGCTAGGACGTGCTTGAGGGGACAAAGGAGCTAAACACGCGGGCTCGGCCAGCAGAGGCGCGGCCGGTCTACCTTGCAGGACGGTCTGGAGTTTGTGGTGCACCTGCCTGATGTCAACTCGGGGCGCTGCTCGTAGCATTGCATTGGTGCCTCTTTTCTCGGAGAGATCCATTCCTCGAGACCATCTCGAAAGACGCTCTCCATCGAAGGTGTAAGTTGTTTATGTGCCTTCGTTTCGTGGAACTATTTGCAGTGTAGCGACTGTCGCCTGTTTCTTGGTTCCCCTGATGTATGTGTTGTTTAAGTAAGAGCAGCCAGCAAGGTGTGTGATAGCATGGAGACCAGCAGTCACTACTTCCTTTAAGGAAATCAGCGTCCCCAAAAGATGTAGTAACTGTAAGGTAGTGAAGATATTAGGTCATAGTCTGGTTGTAATTTTGTGCATACGAAGCTTCCACAATTGGCAGTTACGTTGCAGACCTATGCAACGAAGTTAAAGTGCACCAAACCTAGTTTGTTGTGAAGTTGTGCATTTGAATAACGTGATATTATCTTGAAATTATTTACACTTCATCTTTGTACACATTTTCGGCCTTAAGTATATGTACAAATATTGTTTGACAAACTATGAGAGTGTAAATGTCTGATATTTTTTTACAGCACTGCATTTGTGTACAAGTCTTAGTTTAAATACTTTACGGTATTCATATTGCTACAAGATTTAAGTCGTTTATATTGAAAGCACTTATTGTTTTTTAACTTATATTGTTTATTGATTTCTTACCTTATATTAATTGATGTTTGCTTGGTGTCTCCCGTGTTTTCTGCGGTCTGTTTGTGTTCCAGTTTTCTGCGAGTTGGGGTGTGTGGGAGTGGCGCCACGTTCCGCTTCGGTCCACAGAAGCTGTCACGTGACGTCTAATGGGAAGTGACTCTCGGTTGGCCCCCGGCGTTTAGGTGTGGTTTTGGACGGCTAGTCTGCTGCTTCCGGCATTTTATGCCTTTTTCCCAGGGTAACCTGGCGTCACTGATCAATTTATAAACATTTACCATCTCTCATGTATATTTTAAAAATAATAATAATAATAATTTTAAATTAGCTTGGCAATGAATTATATTAAGTGTAACGTATTGTGCTGGTTGTGTTACTGCTCTGAGCCAGCTTTTTAAATTACTTCAGACTGTTCATTAAGTAATTCTAGTTTGCTGCCTGCTTGTGAAGGAAGCTATTTGTCATTTTGCATATTGTTTTTAAGACGGCCACGTGTTGACTGTATGGTAGCTGTTTTATAAATGTGGTCTTGAATAAAATGTTAATTTATTGATCTGCTAGTTGTTGTGTTTAAGGAGTGACATTATAGGGGCCTTGACCTTCCGCGCTAATCTCGACCTTCTAAGTCACACCCTGTTAACTTGTTCGCCAACCGTTTCTGCTCCTGTCCATCTTTTCCTACGAAGGCATTTTTTGCACCATTCTGTAGCCTACCTCTCCTCACCATTGTGAGCAAAGTTGTACATAGCAATCTGAGTCTCTATCTGCTCCTAGGTACACCTTACAATCCCAAATCTGATCTCGGAATCTGTGCACGATCATGAAATAATCTAACTGGAATCTTTGTGTATTGCCTGTCCCTTTGCAAGTATACCTCTTCCTCTTGTGATTCTTGAACACAGTATTCGCTATTACTAACTGATATTTATTGCAAAATTCAATTGGTCTTCCTCTTCTGTCGGTCCTAGTTCCAGGAAGACATTCTCTTGTAACTTTTGCTTATGCTCCTTCCCCTACAACCGCATGCCAAGCACTCATAACTGATTCTCATCTGCTCTTATGTACTAAATTATCTGCTCAACATCCTCACATCCTTCCTCTATGTCTTCATATTCTGCTTCCGACTTTGATATGTGCACCTGAACTATTGTCGTCGGCGTTGGTTTCCTGTCAATTCTAATGAGAGAAACCCTATCAGTGTTGTACCATTTTTAGCTGCTGATAGTGTTACCCTATACTCGTCTGCCCAGAAGTCACAGGTTTCTTTCTATTTCACTTCACTGACGCCCAGTATATTTAGACTGATTGATTATTTATTTATTTTCTCATGGTCTCCTCCTACTTGGCAGTCCCCGCCAAGAGATCTGAATGAGAGACTAGCACGGAATCCTCTACCAATGGACATATCATCGTAATACATTTTCAGTTACAGGCCACATGTCTTGTGGATACACGCAGTGTGTCTATAATGCAGTGGTTTCCATTGGCTTATGCATCCTCATACAGTTCATCATTGTTGATTCTTCCGCCATTTAGGACCACATGTCTCGTGGATACACGCAGTGTGTCTGTAATGCAATGGTTTCCATAGTCTTCTGCATCCTCACGCCGTTGATAATGCTGATTCTTCCGTCTTTTAGGGGCAGTTACCCACACGAAGGACAGGAGCATGCTGAACTTCTGTTCGTTACTCCTACTTCTTTAACAAGGCTGTTGGCACAACGAAGATGACTTCTTATACCGGAAGTCTTCGGCCGCCAATGCTGATGATTGTTATTCAAGATTTAATCATGACTTGTTTAGAACCCGAGACACAGGACATTTTGATTACTAGTGAAAAACGGTGTACCCAGACCACTGCTATGGGAAGTCTATATACACTCCTGGAAATTGAAATAAGAACACCGTGAATTCATTGTCCCAGGAAGGGAAAACTTTATTGACACATTCCTGGGGTCAGATACATCACATGATCACACTGACAGAACCACAGGCACATAGACACAGGCAACAGAGCATGCACAATGTCGGCACTAGTACAGTGTATATCCACCTTTCGCAGCAATGCAGGCTGCTATTCTCCCATGGAGACGATCGTAGAGATGCTGGATGTAGTCCTGTGGAACGGCTTGCCATGCCATTTCCACCTGGCGCCTCAGTTGGACCACCGTTCGTGCTGGACGTGCAGACCGCGTGAGACGACGCTTCATCCAGTCCCAAACATGCTCAATGGGGGACAGATCCGGAGATCTTGCTGGCCAGGGTAGTTGACTTACACCTTCTAGAGCACGTTGGGTGGCACGGGATACATGCGGACGTGCATTGTCCTGTTGGAACAGCAAGTTCCCTTGCCGATCTAGGAATGGTAGAACGATGGGTTCGATGACGGTTTGGATGTACCGTGCACTATTCAGTGTCCCCTCGACGATCACCAGTGGTGTACGGCCAGTGTAGGAGATCGCTCCCCACACCATGATGCCGGGTGTTGGCCCTGTGTGCCTCGGTCGTATGCAGTCCTGATTGTGGCGCTCACCTGCACGGCGCCAAACACGCATACGACCATCATTGGCACCAAGGCAGAAGCGACTCTCATCGCTGAAGACGACACGTCTCCATTCGTCCCTCCATTCACGCCTGTCGCGACACCACTGGAGGCGGGCTGCACGATGTTGCGACGTGAGCGGAAGACGGCCTAACGGTGTGCGGGACCGTAGCCCAGCTTCATGGAGACGGTTGCGAATGGTCCTCGCCGATACCCCAGGAGCAACAGTGTCCCTAATTTGCTGGGAAGTGGCGGTGCGGTCCCCTACGGCACTGCGTAGGATCCTATGGTCTTGGCGTGCATCCGTGCGTCGCTGCGGTCCGGTCCCAGGTCGACGGGCACGTGCACCTTCCGCCGACCACTGGCGACAACATCGATGTACTGTGGAGACCTCACGCCCCACGTGTTGAGTAATTCGGCGGTACGTCCACCCGGCCTCCCGCATGCCCACTATACGCCCTCGCTCAAAGTCCGTCAACTGCACATACGGTTCACGTCCACGCTGTCGCGGCATGCTACCAGTGTTAAAGACTGCGATGGAGCTCCGTAGTCCACGGCAAACTGGCTGACACTGACGGCGGCGGTGCACAAATGCTGCGCAGCTAGCGCCATTCGACGGCCAACACCGCGGTTCCTGGTGTGTCCGCTGTGCCGTGCGTGTGATCATTGCTTGTACAGCCCTCTCGCAGTGTCCGGAGCAAGTATGGTGGGTCTGACACACCGGTGTCAATGTGTTCTTTTTTTCCATTTCCAGGAGTGTAGATGCTCAGTTCAGTGAGACATTGTTAGAAGTGCGTCAGCCATACGGTTGCATGCCACCACTTTCCCAGCACTTAATAATGCTGCAGATCTTTTAAACTTATTGTAATTGTGTTCTTATTCTGAATCATATGTGTACTAAATCAATGACTTCAGGCGTTTTAGAGCTATGCTGGAACGTGAATACACATACAAACATAGCCCAGTTTTACAAATGTAGAGCGTCGCTTTTGGAAATGTGAATGTTCCACACTCTGCAATAACGGAAATCTTGTGATTTTAGGAAATTCATAAGTTATATGTGGTCAGCGTTGGTAGGACACGTCGTAAGGCAGCATGAATTGGTACACCAAAGTTCGAATATAGTAAGCAGGTTCAAATGGATGTACGTTGTAGTAGTTATTCACAGGATAGACAAGAGGGGATTTTGTAAATTTATGTCAGTGCTTAAAGTGTCTTGTGAGGGTCATCTATGGCCTTTTACGAAGCGATATCGATGGTTATTGGCCTAATGAACTCATGATATTCACAGGCGAAAAAGCAGTTTACAGAATGACCTTACTGTTTGCCGAAGAACCGTGTTGAGAGTGAAGCTGTGAACGTCCTTCATAGATAGGAAAACTTGGTTTTGAAATGTCTGCAAACGTCTCAAGCGTTTATAAGCGGCTGTAGACCACACTTCGAAACCTTAGGAGGGAAGCAAAGTATGGTGACACACAAAATAGTTTTGATTTCTCTTTTAGAGCGTAACTATTGAAGAACTAGAACAATTCATAAGCAGGACCGAACCTTTACTGACCGCACTGGATAAATGCGATGTACAATTTATTCTCTTGTCTATGCTAATTCCAAGGTATCTGACAGACCCATACTGACTCAAGTCCGTGCCGCCGATGTGCACTGACAGTTAGGAACTTGAGCTTATCTATGAGCATTACTTGCTCGTGTTAGGTTGTCCACATGGCTCTGGAGGTGCCAAAGAATGAAGATTGTGGCAGCGCTGCAATGGCACAGAGTCATCGACGTCGATTTCCCAACCCACCTATTGGATAAGTCGTTGGCAGATAGATGGATGGATGCCACAAGTGTTGCCTAATATGCGCGCTGAGAGGCTGAGAGTGTAGCTGAAGCGTTTGTCGTAACTCGGGACTTCGTTTTGGAAAATACGCAATATTTTCAAGTGTCTGCGACACCCTTGCCAACACCAGATTTATGCTGCTGCAATGATTGCTGTTCATGACGAAGGCTTTTCTCTCCCTCATGAACGAGTCAGTCACCTTGAACGTATGTCCCGAAGAACCTCTGGAGTCTAATTAATACATTAATCTGTCATGCCTAGAGTTGGGCACTACCAAAAGTACGGTTCGGAAACCCACACTATTTTTTCAGTTATCAATCTTCTGACTGGTCTGATGCGGCCACCACGAATTCCTGTCACCTGCCAATTTCTGTCTTCCTCTAGAGTTTTTACTCTCTACTGCTCCCAGTAGAGCCACGCAAGTTATTCCCTGATGTCTTAACAGATGTCTTATCGTCATGTCTCTTCTTCTTGGCTGTGTTTTCCAAAATTCCTTTTCTCTCCTATTCTGTGCGGAAGCCGAAAATTCCTTACCTTATCACACCACCTAATTATCGACATTCGCCTGTAGCACCACATCTCAAATGCTTCGATTCACTTCTGTTACGGTTTTCTGACTGTCCATGATTCACTACTGTGCTCCAAATGTACATTCTCGGAAATTTCTTCCTCAAATTAAGGTCGATGTCCTCCTTGCTCGGTCCATAGTGAGTTAATTTGCTGCCTAGGAGGGAGAATTCCTTAACATCGTGCACATAAATCCTGATACTAATTTTCTCTCTCTTGTCAGTTAAGTTACTTTTGGGTTCTTCAATTTACTCTCAATCCATATTCTGCATTCATTAGACTGTTCATTCAATTCACTAGATGCTACAGTTAATCTTTAGTTTCACTGAGAATAACAACACCATCGGCGAATTTTATCGTTTGTATCATTTCACCTTGAATTTTAATTCCAATCTTGGACTTTTCTTTCACTTCCTGCATTACTTCCGCGATGACTGGATTGAAATGTGGGAACCAAAGATTGCATCTCTGTCGTACACACTTTTTAATCCGAGCTCTTCGTTCTTGGTCTTCCACGCTTATTGCTCCTTCTTGGCTCTTGTACATACATCTACATCTACATCCATACTCCGCAAGCCACCTGACGGTGTGTGGCGGATGGTACCCTGAGTACCTCTATCGGTTCTCCCTTCTATTCCAGTCTCGTATTGTTCGTGGAAAGAAGGATTGTCGGTATGCTTCTGTGTGGGCTCTAATCTCTCTGATTTTATCCTCATGGTCTCTTCCCGAAATATACGTAGGATGGAACAATATACTGCTTGACTCTTCGGTGAAGGTATGTTCTCGAAACTTTAACAAAAGCCCGTACCAAGCTACTGAGCGTCTCTCCTGCAGAGTCTTCCACTGGAGTTTATCTATCATCTCCGTAAAGCTTTCGCGATTACTAAATGATCCTGTAACGAAGCACGCTGCTCTCCGTTGGATCTTCTCTATGTCTTGTATCAACCCTATCTGGTACGGATCCCACACTGATGAGCAGGATTCAAGCAGTGGGCGAACAAGCGTACTGTAACCTACTTCCTTTGTTTTCGGATTGCATTTCCTTAGGATTCTTCCAATGAATCTCAGTATGGCATCTGCTTTACCGACGATCAACTTTATATGATCATTCCATTTTAAATCACTCCTAATGCGTACTCCCAGATAATTTATGGAATTAACTGCTTCCAGTTGCTGACCTGTTATTTTGTAGCTAAATGATAAGGGATCTATCTTTCTCTGTATTCGCACCACATTACACTTGTCTACATTGAGATTCAATTGCAATTCCCTGCACCATGCGCCAATTCGCTGCAGATCCTCCTGCATTTCAGTACAATTTTCCATTGTTACAATCTCTCGATACACCACAGCATCATCTGCAAAAAGCCTCACTAAGCTTCCGATGACATCCATAAGGTCATTTACGTATATTGTGAATAGCAACGGTTCTGTGACACTCCCCTGCGGCACACCTGAAATCACTCTTACTTCGGAAGACTTCTCTCCATTGAGAATGACATGCTGCGTTCTGTTATCTAGGAACTCTTCAATCCAACCACACAATTGGTTTGATAGTCCATATGCTCTTACTTTGTTCATTAAACGACTGTGGGGAACTGTATCGAACGCCTTGCGGAAGTCAAGAAACACGGCATCTGTGTACCCGTGTGTATGGCCCTCTGAATCTCATGGACGAATATCGCGAGCTGGGTTTCACATGACCGTCTTTTTCGAAACCCATGCTGATTCCTACAGAGTAGATTCCTAGTCTCCAGAAAAGTCATTATGATCGAACATAATACGTGCTCCAAAATTCTACAACTGATTAACGTTAGAGATATAGGTCTATAGTTCTGCACATCTGTTCGAAGTCCCTTCTTGAAAACGGGGATGACCTGTGCCCTTTTCCAATCCTTTGGAACGCTACGCTCTTCTAGAGACCTACGGTACGCCGCTGCAAGAAGGGGGGCAAGTTCCTTCGCGTACTCTGTGTAAAATCGAACTGGTATCCCATCATACTGAATATTTGCCGTTTTTCACTACAGCTTACCTCGATTTTTCTCAGCTTTTCGAACATCTTGCACCATTTTACATTGTCGAATGCTTTTTCCAGGTCGGCAAATCCTATGACGGTGTCTTGAATTTTCTTTGGACTTGCTTCCATTTTCAAGCACAACGACTGTACTGCCTATGTGGTGCCTTTACCTTTCCTAAAGCCAAAATGATTGCCATCTAACCCTCGCCAATTTCCTTTTATATTCTTCTGTTTAGTACTCTTGAGAGCAACTTGCATGCGTAAGTTTGTAAGCTGACTGTGTGATAGTTCACGTACCTGCCAACTCTTGCCGTCTTCGGAATTTTTTGGATGATATTTCTCCGAAACTCAGTGGTATATCGTCAGACGCATACATTCTACACACCAACGTGAATAGTCATTTTAATGCCTCCTCCCCACATTTTAGAAGTTGTGATAGAATGTTATCTATTCCTTCTGCTTACTTGACTTTAAGTCTTCCAAAGCTCTTTTAAATTCTCATTCTTATACTGGATTCACTATCTCTTCTGTATCGACTACTGTTTCTTCTTCTGTCACGTTGGGTAAATCTTCCCCCTCATGGAAGCCTTCAATGTATTCTTTCAACCTATCCCCTCTCTCCTCTGCATTTAACAGTGGATATATGGTTGCCCTCTCAATGTTACCACACTTGCTTCTGGTTTCATTGAAGGTAGTTTTGACTTTTCTATATGCTGACTCAGTCCTTTCTATAAATAATTTCTTTTTTGAAACTACCTGGCAGATTAAAACTGTGTGCCAGACCGAGACTCGAACTCGGGACCTTTGCCTTTCGAGGGCAAGTGCTCTACCGACTTTTTTTTCCCTCTACCATCTTTTTTTTCGTTGTTTGACTTAGACCGCTTTTTTTTTAAGTTGCAGGTAAGGAGGAAACAAATAAAAACCTTTTGTGTATGAAAATAAAAGACGACATTCCTCATAAAAATAACAATATCCTTTGAAAACGTAAAACATAAAAGGGAGCTATTTCCGCAACGGCCTTCTTTTTATTTATTTATTTATTTAATTATGTGTTTGTTACATGTGTAAGGAAAAAAAAACTTAGAAGAGGAGGAGAAAAGAGAAGTGAAATAAAATAGGAATACTTTCCGCGCCATGCTCCACTTTGGCGCGCCATCAGAACAAAATGCATTCTTTCATTGACCATTAAAGGGGAACGTGGGATCGTCCAGTCTTGGCTGGCACAGTTCGTTGAGATTCCAGCTTTGAGGCGGGTTGGTGAAAATACTCTGTAAATAGTTCGGGAAAGTGGCCCGATAGTGTCGATGTCGGCGAAGGGTGTGGTGATGTACTTGGAGGCGTGTCCAAAAGTCCGCCGGATCGACGATGTCGTCCCGGAAGAGGTAGTTGACAGCCATGCCACTGATCAATGTGATGGCGTGCCACTTAGCCGATGGAAAGTAGGTCGAGTCGGGATATATCATCATGGTAGGAGAAACGTGATGTGGAGGTACTCGGAGGTAGAAAGCCACAATCTTCCGTGCGAGGGTCCAGACAGCTGCTGCTGGCCCACACTCAAAACGATGTAAATCTGTATCTTCGACATTGCACTTGAGGCACAGGGGTGAGTCCACCAGTGCGATGCGATGCAGTTTCTGTCTTGTAGTATACTTGCCGTTGACGAGAAGGTACCACATAGAGGTGGTGTCAATGGTGTGATACGGTTGGTGGATCGCTTTCCAAACTGTAGGCCATGAAACCTGGGGGTGACGTATTTCGACGGTGTTGCGGGGTGGAGACTTTCGGAGAAGGCAATAGATGTCGCGGGTGGTCGTCTTCCTGGTCCTGGGGAGCTCGGTGCATATGTAGCTATACTCCAAAAAGAAACAGCCGATATGTGACATCGGAGGTGGGATGTGTGCCAGAGACGTCGGTAGGCGTCTCGAAACAGGTGCGAGCTCAGTGCTCAACATTCCAGTAAAATTAACATTTTGGCTTTGCCATAACCGGAGCATAGTATTGGCGTAAAGTGCCGTAGTCCTGGCTCTCACATTAACTAGATCGAGGCCACCGTCCCGCTTCGGTGAGGTGAGTGCTTCATACTGGACTTTGAAGATGTGTCCAGAACAAACAAAATAGCCGAAAGCCGTCTGTAATCTGGCCGCCATTGTCGCAGTGATGGGCAGAATCTGCGCTATATGGGGTATCCGGGCTGCCAGATGGGTATTGACGAAAGTAACTTTCTGGCACATATTCAGCGGGCGTAGTATGTGATTTTGTATGTTGGCCCGGATGCGTTGCAGTAGTGCCCGAAAATTGATCGCCGAGGTGCGGCGAATGTCTCGCGAGTACACCAATCCGAGACGACGGAGGGTGTCCACCAGTTGAAATGGGACTACGCTGTCTGCGGGAAGGCCGCGGCCGATCTTCATGGCGCATGATTTTGCCACGTTCATAACGCTCCCTGCCCCTGCGCTGTAACGGGTAATCCACTGCATCGCAGCTTGTACGTCGGCCGCTGAACGTACGACGAGGGCCAAGTCGTCCGCGTAAGCTCGACAGCGGAACATATGATCCCGGAGTGGAATACCTGTCAAACGTCGCCGTAATCCGCAAATGAGTGGTTCCATCGCAATGGCATAAAGCACCGTAGACAAAGGGCAACCCTGCCGTACTGAGCGTTCAATCCGTATAGGTTCTGTAAGTCTGCCGTTGACGAGAAGTCTGGACGTTGCTCCACGAAGGAGCCGCATAATCGCTTGCGTGAACGTCGGGGGAATTGCCATTCGGTCCATCACTGCGTTGAGGAATGCATGATTGACGCGGTCAAAGGCTTGTTTGAAGTCGATGGAGATTAAAGCGCCTGGCAGTCGCGAGTGTGTTGCCACAGCGATCACATCTCGATATTCACTGAGGGCTGTCTGTATATTACGATCGCCGCCTAAGGATGTTTGTTCGTGGGAAACAATATCTCGTAAGACATGTTTGAGTCGCATTGCTAGAAAGCGTGTGAAAATCTTGAAGTCGGAATTGAGTAACGTGATCGGCCGATAACTGTCGAGACGTGTTCCTCCTGCGGGTTTCGGGACTGGTACAAGTAAGCCTTCCATGAACATTGGTGGCGGGTTCGCCGCGCCGGACAAAAGTTCCCAGTACACGTCCCTCCATCGTGGCATCATCAAATCTTGGAAGGTTCTGTAAAATTCGAGAGGTAAACCATCCGGGCCGGGAGATCGATTCAGAGACCCTTTGGCCACAGCGCCTTGGACATCGTCGGTGGTCACTTCAGAAGTCAAGAGGGTTGCAGCTGCTGCGTTGAGAGTACCAAGTGTCTCCTGGGCAACCTCAGCAATGGCCTCTACACCGACAGGTACTTCTTGATAGAAAAGTCTATAGTGTGTTGTGAATGCATCAGCAATGGTAGCTTGCGAAGTCAGCCGTCGTCCATCAGGTAAGTCTAAAGTTGTCATTAAAGCCTGTCGGCGTCGACGAACATTTTGAACAATATGATGCATAGAAGGTTCTTCACCGTTAATCCTATCTCGACTGCGTGCTCGTACAATGGCTCCCTCTAGACGGCATCTGGTCAAGGTTAAAATCTTTGCCTTGATGCGTTGAGCTTCTTTTAGACGATCCGGGGATGGAGGATGATCCATGAGTTCACGTAGAGCGCTATAGTAGAAATCAGTTGTATGGTGATTCCACCGGGCTTTGGCTCTGCCATAGTATGTCAATGTGCGTCGGATGGCCGGTTTGGCGCACAGCAACCACCACTGCAGCGTGGTCTCGTAACGCATAATGCGTTGAACACAGGTGTGCCAGGTGTCGGTGACCTGTTGTTGACATTCAGGGTCCTGCAGTAGCGCGACATTGAGTTTCCAAGGTCCTGTACTGCGCCAGATAGATTGTCGACGTAGGTTCATGGTATAGATGTAGATGTCATGATCCGAAAAGGTAGACGGCCAACGTTCCGCGTCGAGGAGAACCGATTTCAGAGCGTCAGAGTTGTATATTCTATCAAATCGGCTGGCGGAGTGGCTCGTGATGTGTGTATACCCCGGGCGGTCGCCGTGTACCACTCGCCAAGTATCGAGGAGACGAAGGCGGCGGACGAGGAAGCGAAGTTCCGGACATGTGGTGAAATGGGGGTATTGGTCTGTGCGCTCGAGAACACAGTTGAAATCTCCACCTAAGATGAGGTGATCGTATCGGCCGAGGAATAAAGGCGTGATATCTTCTGCGTGGAACTGGGAGCGATCCCTCCGTTTATCAGTGCCCGATGGGGCGTAGAGATTTATGATTTTGAGTCCTTCAACCGTTATGGCCACCCCTCGCGCCGTTGGGAGATACACGACATCGGAAACTGCGATCCCTTCTCGTAGGAGGATGGCTGCGCCTGTGTGTTCCATAGCTGCAGGGGCGGCGTACGTCTCATATCCATAACACCCAGTCCAAGTTGCTGTCCTCAGTTCTTGTAACAGGGCGATGTCGATGTCCGCTGCTCTTAGCGTGTCACGGAGCAGTTGAAATTTAACGTGGGAGCCGATATTATTAGTATTGATAGTAGCTATTCGGTACGCCTGATGGGAGATCCGTGCTGCCGATAGGTTCGTAGCTGGTGAAGATTGTCGTGGTGGATGCGTGAAGTCCATGGAAGTCGCAAGAGTCGCCGTAGAAACTTCCCCCATTTTAGTGTTGGTCTAACGGAGGAACAGATCTCATTTCCGCATCGGATGGAGGTGGGAAATCCGTGTCATCCGCCCATGAAAAACGTCCGACAGGTTCGACATCGGCGAGAGGTGGCAGCGCTGACCGAGTCGGCTCAATTGCATCGGTGACAATCGGCGTGCTATGTTCCATAGCTTCTGGGCGCGGGACTTGCGCACTATCTCTGTTGGACGGTTCACCGTCTTGCGGATGACGCGTCTCCATGGCAGAGGAGAAAGTGTTATCGTGTTCTCCGTCAGAGTGATGTGCCATCTCTTCGTCCTGTGGAGGGGGCTCAATGGTCGATTCTGATGTTTGCGGCGTTTTTTTCGTCGTTTGGGCGACTTCTGCTTTCGGCAATGAGTTTCGGTGTCTGAAGAAGGAAGAGATTCACGTCGTTCCGGTACAAAAGCCGCGGGTGTTATGATGCGGTCGTCATCCTCCAGAACAGTCTCGTTGGTATCCTTGTGATCTTCTAGCGTGGGCGTGGCCGGCTGTTGGACATGTTCACGGGCGGCGTCGCCGGTGTCAAGGTGCTTGGACGCCTCCAGGTGTATCGGACCAGAGAGACGCTCATGAATGACGTCTTGTGAGGGCTGGACGTGCAGTGTCGCCGCATAGGTGACTGGAAGGGTGGTTGTGGTTCTGTCGGTGTTCGTGTCGTCGTGCCTTAGTTGTGTGATGCGGCGTTGCAGGCATTCATTACGGACGTGGCCTTCTTTGCCACAACCGGAACATGTTCGAGGTTGTCCGTCGTAAATGACCACCGCACGGCAGCCGCCGATAGAAATGTACGATGGAACGTGCCGTTTGAGATCGATTCGGACTTGTCTCACACCATTAAGCACCGGATACGTCGTAAACTGTGCCCATGTCTCGGCTACGTGGCTCTGGATTTTTCCGAAAGGGCTTAGCGCCGCGATGACTTCATCTTCATTCACCTCGAAAGGCAGTTCGAATCCACGGATCGTCCGAAGGCCAAGTCCTGCATGGTCGACATCCACAGGCCCGACGTTTCCGTCGGAGTGCCGAAATTTTAGTCCATGTCGCGTCCTTCGAATGATCTCATTGCAGGCAGCGTCGGAAGTCATCTTAACATAAACGACGCTGCTAATGATCGATAGGTGTATGCCGATGAGTTCGTCACGGGGGATCTTCACGTCTTCGCGTAGGAAGCGTTCGACGGTCAGTGCTTTGGGTCGTGCGTATTCATTTGAGAAGGTGAACTTAAGAGTGTTCTTCCTGTAAGAGTTGGCCATTAGAGCTTGTTCGACTGAGAAGCGCGGTGACGACAAAGTAAACAAAACACTCGGCGCGCGCAGCGGCGTGGACGGCCGAGCGCGGTGCGCACTGCTGCCCTGCCGAACGCAGACTACCGACCGACTGAGCTACCCAAGCACGACTCACGCCCCGTCCTCACAGCTTTACTTCTGCCAGTACCTCGTGTCCTGCCTTTCAAACTTCACAGAAGCTCTCCTGCGAACCTTGCAGAACTAGCACTCCTGGAAGAAAGGATATTGCGGAGACATGGCTTAGCCACAGCCTGGGTGATGTTTCTAGAATGAAATTTTCACTCTACAGCGGAGTGTTCTAGAAACATTTCTTTTTTGATTTATTCACGTTTTTCATCCAGCCATTTTGCGTTAGCTTCCCTGTACTTCCTATTTATTTCATTCCTAAGTGACTTGCATTAAGGTATTTCTGATTTTTCCTCAACATTTTTGCACTTACTTCTTTCACCGATCATCTGAAATATTTCCTCTGTTACCCGTGGTTTCTTCAAAGTTACTTTGTTTGGACCTATGTTTTTCTTTTCAACTTCTGTGATTACCCTATTTAAACATGTCCATTCCTCTACAATAAACTGCCTACTGGGCTATTTCTTATCGCAGTTCCTCCAGCCTTAGAGTACTTCAAGCGTATCTCTTCATTTTTTAGCACTGCCGTTACTCACTTATTTGCGCACTTATTCTTTCTGACTAGTCTCTTAAAGTTCAGCCAACTCTTAATCATTACTGAATTGTGATCTAAGTCTATATCTACTTTTGCGTACGTCTTATAGTCGAGTATCTGATATCGGAATCACTGCCTGACCATTGTGTAATCCAACTGAAGTCTTCGCATACCTCCCCGCCTTTTCCAGGTATACCTGCTCTTCCTATGACACTTGAACAGAGTATTCGCTGTCCGCCCCAGTAGCTGAGTGGTCAGCGTGACGGATTGCCGTCCTCCGGGCCCGGGTTCGATTCCCGGCTGGGTCGGAGATTTTCTCCGCTCAGGGACTGGGTGTTGTGTTGTGTTCATCATCATTTCATCCCCATCCGGCGTGCAGGTCGCCCAATGTGGCGCCGAATGTAATAAGACCTGCGCCAAGGCGGCCGGACCTGCCCCGCGAGGGGCCTCCCGGCCAATGACGCCAAACGCTCATCATCATCATCATCATCAGAGTATTCGCTGTTACCTGCTGAAATTTATTACACAACTCAGTCAGTCTATCTCCTCTCTCATTCCTATTTCCAAAGCCATGTTATCCTTTAACCCTTCCGTTGTTTCGGCTACTGTGAGTGTAAGCACCGACACAAACAAGGAAGGAATACAAAATTATCTGTACAAAACACTTTCTATTAAATAGAAAATTTTATTTCTATTAAGGGAAGAAACATAGCTTAACTTGCTTCCTGTGCATCCTGTGCTCTTACATACAGGTATTTTACTTTCTATTACAGCTCGCAGAACGCAGGCTAAGTAACGTCTTCCTATTACTCAGATCTGATGTTCTCGAAAGTCTGCGACCGAAATGGGGCCTACCAGCGAAGGGTGGCTGGTTAAGTCAGCGCTGACAGGGGTGCTGGAGGTGTATCGCTGCGCGCTCTTTCCTTTGGGCCACAGGTCAGTGCCTTTTGGTGCCGTCGCACGGCGCTGCGCTGGTCGGAGTCCAATCGATGATTTAGAATTGCACACCTTTCTTCTACTCCTTTGGCTGCAGCCGGATTCTGATCTACCACGACTAGAATTTCATCTGCACTTACGTACTGAGTTACCTGTTCAATAGCCTTCTATACTTTCTCTGCCTTTTCATATTCAGCGTACAACGTCGCCACGTACACCTACAGTATTGTTGTCGGTGTTGGATTGCTGTCGATTTTGATGAGAACAATCCTATCACTGAACTACGCGACAGGGTAGCCGAGAGCGCTAACGCGATGCTTCCTGGGCTCGGGTAGGCGCGCCGGCCCCGCATCGAATCCGCCCGGCGGGTTAACGACAAGGGCTGGTGTGCTGGCCAGCCTGGATGTGGTTTTTAGGCGGTTTCCCACATCCCGCTAGGTGAATACCGGGCTGGTCCCTACGTTCCGCCTCAGTTACAGGCGTTGCAGACATTTGAAACAAGTTCGCACTGTTTCACGATTTACACCAAATGCAGACAGCTGGGGTACACTGATTCCATCCCAGGGGGTATGTGGTGGCGGCAGGAAGGGCATCCGGCCACCCCTAAAACTAACCTGGCCAGATCCGTTCTCACCGCGCCAACTCTGCGATCGCTGTGGGACTATGGCGTAAGCGAAAGAAAGAAAAAAAGAAAGAATCCTATCACTGAACTGTTCACTCTCTACCGTACCTTCAAATTCATATCGCATCCTGGTCCGTTATATCATTTTCTGCTGCTGTTGATATTGCTCTATAGTCATCTGACAAGAAATCCTTGTCTTTTCTCGATTTCACCTCACTGATCCTCACTATATCTAGATTGAGCCTCTGTATTTCCCTTTACATGCACTACCATAAGTACCGGTATGAAATGAGCGCTAAGATACAAATGTGTCGACAGGGAACATTGGTGGTGAACGAGCCTTAATTTTTTGTTTGTTTGGTCGGTATGACATCTGTCAAAGATATTAAATATACTTCAAGCCATGGAACAAACAACATCATATATTTTCATCGTGTTAACAATGTCGAATTTTGTACCAGAAAGTGATCATTTGCGGAAAGCATTAATTTTTTGTTTTCATTTGAAAAAAAGTGCTGCAGAGTCGCATCGAACGCTTGGCGAGGCATATGGTGATCATGCTCTATCAGAAGCAACATGCAAAAGATAGTTTCAACGGTTCAGAAATAATTATTTTGATGTAAGAAATGAAGAACGTGAAAGACCACCAAAAACTTTGAAGACGCCGAATTGCAAGCGATATTAGATGGAGATGATACTTTGAGTCAGAAGCAAATGGCAGCAATGCTAAATGTAGCACAACAAACAATTTCTGACCGTTTGAAAGCTATGGGAAAGATCAAAAAGTGAGGAAAATGGGTGCCATATGAATTGAATGAAAAACAGATGGAAAACCGAAGAACCACTTGTCAAATTTTGCTTCAAAGACATGAAAGAAAATCAATTTTGCATCGAATTGTTACTGGCGATGAAAAATAGATTTATTTTAAGAACCCTAAACTGGAAAAATCATGGGTTAATCCGGGACAACCATCAACATCGACTGCAAAACCAGATCGATTCGGCAAGAAGACAATGCCGTGTGTTTGGTGGGGTCAGAAAGGTGTGGTGTATCATGAGCTCCTAAAACCCGGTAAGACTGTGAATACTAATCGCTACAGACAACAAATGATCAATTTGAACTATGCATTAATCGAAAAAAGACCAGAATGGGCTAGAAGACATGGCAAAGTAATTTTTTTACACGACAATGCACCTGCACACAAAGCAAAACTGGTTCAGGATACAATCAAAACACTTGGCCAGGAGCTGCTACCCCACCCGCCGTATTCGCCAGACTTGGCCCCTTCCGACTACCATTAGCTTTTATCAATGGGACACGCATTGGCTGAGGAACAACACTCCGATTCCTACGAAGAAGTCGAAAATTGGGTGTCTGATTGGTTTGCTTCAAAAGACGAACATTTATATTGGCTTGGTGTCCACAAATTGCCAGAAAGGTGGTCAATATCTATCTAAAACAATGGTCAGTACTTTGATTAAAATGTTTTTACTTTTCAATTCAAAATTAGTGTTCCATTTTCACAAAAAAACGCTCACTTCATACCGGTACACCTGGCACATAAGTGACATAATAAATAACACGGTTCCCTTTAGTAATGGTAACATTGGTAGGGAAATAAACATTAATGAATGTTTAAAAGAGATAAATGTGACTACTGTTATTTTGTTTAGAACTTTCTTCATGATGATGAAAGGCAAGAGTTTCCCGTAATTGTTAATACATGTGAAAGATGTTGATGAATAACGGAGACATATTTTACATAAGTTGGACGAAGTGTTGAAGCCACGTTTGATATATCTTTGTTTTGCGTTTTTTTATTTTACGATTTTGTTAAGAAAATTGCGTTATCTAGCGCTATATATTAAATCTGTGTTGTTTTCTTTTATTTACTACATATGTCTGTTTCACGTCACAAAACAAATTTCGAATGACACATCAAATAGAAATTGAGAAGTTCAGTTTTGCTATAAACACTGTTTATTTTTAAGTAGCCGACAGAGGGATAACTATGTAGAGTAAAACTGTTCTGTGGGTTAACCGGCTCTTTATATATGCGGACTTAATTTGTAGACTGTTTACGACCTCCCATTTCTAGGGGAATCTAGTAAGACCTGATCGGATATTTAAGTAAAGCGATCGTTATCAGGTAATGCCCGACAGGTATGCAACACACCTAACAGACAGGTAACGCGGGTACGATGTTAACCGACAAAAGCTACCAGGAAAAATTCCCCCGTATACTCTTAGTAATGATAGTCTACGGCAGCCTACGGTAGTTTACAACTCTAGTTACGTCAGACGTGGTCAGAAATCTTATCTACGTTATTTCTCCCGTTGACTATTAACGATATAAGTGTAGCCAGTAACAGGTCAGCACACAGCGCTCGTCCCGACCCTGCGACAGAGTTGTCCCGGCGCGCAGCATTGTAACTGCCTCCGCCTTATTCCCCCCGGTGATATTGACAGCTCGTCGCAGCGGAAACTCGCTCGGATGTAGTGATCGAATAAGCCGGCCACATGCCATTCTGATGAGACGTAAACAGCGGCGGCGCCGGCTGGCGCGCAGTTCCGTGCAATTGTCGGCGTGTGTCGGTAAACAGGAATCGATGGCGCGACAAAGGACGACGGCTCCTGCCCCTCGCTCCCCCGGGCCACCCCCGGCGGTCCCGGGAACCGGCGAGCTAACGATGAAATTACCGCCGGCCGCGTGTCCCGTAATGACAGACATCTAACAGGCACCACCCCCACCTCTGTTTTTGTGTCGTCCTCCTCTGGCACGGAACCTAACCTCTCTGAGGACGTCGATGCGAGTAAAATATTCATGGCGAAAATCTTTTTGCCGCCCGATGCAAGAAACAAACAAGTCGGCCTAAGATGGCGTCGCTGATTCACTCGTTGTCCTTGCTCCCGTGGGTGTTCTTGGTGCTCGTTCTGGCCACCACGAGTTATACCGAGTGGTCACTGTCATCAAATAGAATAACAGATGAAATTTTAAAAAAAATGCTATTACTTTTACTGATAGTTTACATTAATTGATTTTGTATTGGAAATTACTTTGCTTGGATTGTCTGAAAGGTTGCCTACTGCAAATAATGAAACAGAAGTTAGTCTGACCACATGAGTTCCAAAAAAATGTACTGCATAGCCTAATAAACAAAACCAGATTCTGCCTAGGTTCGCTTCAAAAATTGTAACACCCAGTATCATTATTTTTTATTTCTCTGATCTGAAATTTGACAAAACCTTAAATGATTTCTGGTCATATGAAAGGATGTCTCCTGAAATCTGTGTAAGACGTAGTTTTTTCTTTTTCTATTTTTTGTCTTACTTGAGCAATGAACAACGCGCGGGCCACAGCTGTAAAAACTGCTGTTGCTGCTATTGAAAGCCAATAAACAGACCGTCTCATTTACTGAGTCGCAACCTAAACTACCGGTGAGCGCATACAATGAGCCCACGTTATATGTCTGCGTTTTAAATTGTAATTGTAACACTTTACCTAGTGAATGACAAAGAATGGGAAAATAATGATGATGTGGTAAATTACGTTAAGGCCGTTTCGCTTAAAAAGGTGTATTTACAAATTTAGATGTCTCTTTACAAAAGTATTGGTCATTATAATCAAGAACAGTAAGGAAATGACAAACTCTCCTTTAAGTTGTTTGTTCAACGGTTTCAGAATATATATTTTCATTGTTCATTACAAAAAGTAGCATTAATTGAAATAACCTTTCCTCAATTATCATTATGTTACCCAATCAAGAAGTCGGGGAAGTTCTGTGTTGGTTATTAAAGTGTTGTAACGGTGTGCGGCCAACAGCTCGCGTGAAATTAAGGCAAAGAGAATCGCTTGTTACCTCACTACGAAGTCTTCATCAAATATAGTCTTTCTCTCTCGCAGTAAAGATTTTAAAAACCATATTATAAACATGAAGCGCAATGTCTGCACTAGCCATGCTACAAGGCAAGTTTCACATCGTCGAGACAGTTAAATCAAAGGATTTTAAGTACAAATTTCACGCGGGATGTTGGTGTGTGTGAGCGGGAGTTAGTGGTGCGAGGTCGTCTGCACTATTCATGTCATAAGGCAAGTTTCACATCGTCGAGACAATTAAATCACATAATTATAAGTACAAATTAACGCGGATTGTTTGGTGTATGTGAGCGGGAATTAGTGGTGCGAGGTCGCTTCCTACAGAGCTGAAGGAAGGGGCTTCCAATGATGACAGTTCAGCGAATCTTGCTGTGTATAGGCCCTATTTAATCACAGACGTGTAAGTATCAATTCACGCGGGTTGTTGGTGTATGTGAGCGGAATCGGTGGTGCGACATCATCCTACACAGATGAAGGAAGGGGCTACGAATAATGACAGTTGAGTGAACTTCGCTATATAACGGCCCACGCAGCAGGCCTCTGGTTCCTGCACCCACGCTCACTGCTGTTTGTCGCCGACGAAGGCTGGAACTTCCACGCCAGTAACGGAACGGCACGTCCACCGAGCAGCGATAGGCGGCCTCTTCAGATGAGTCACGTTTTATGCTCCATCGGTGCATACGACACGAAACGTTTGAAACCGAACATCCTGCAAGAGTCATGGTAGGGGAATGAGCGGGATTCCCTAGGTGATCTCATCATCGTGGAAGGCACAGTGGATTAACACAAGTTTGCATCTGTGCTTGGGGACTATGTGCACCCCGTACATGCAATTTGTATTTTCTTCGTCACGATGACATCTACCAGCAGGATAATGCAACGTGTCATATAGCTCGCAGTGTACGTGTGTGGGTCGAAGAGCACCAGGCTGACATTACCGCACTTCTGTGAACACGAAACTCTCCGTATTCAAACCCAATCGGGAAACTGTGGGACCACCTCGACCAAGATGTTGACGCCATGGACCCTCAACTGAGAAACCCAACGCAGATGGTCACTGCATTGGCGATGGCGGCACAGCCCTGACTGTCTTCCTGCACGTCTGCTGAGTAAGGTGGTTACTCAGGCTTCTCACACACTAAGTGAACAAAAGTGTCCGGACACCCCAAAAACATACGTTTTACATATGTATTGTGCTGCCACCTACTGCCAGGTACTCCATATCAGCTACTTCAGTAGTCATTAGTCATCTTGAGAGAGCAGAGTGGGGCGCTCTGCGGAACTCATGGGCTTCGAACGTCGACAGTTAATTTGGTGTCACTGAAACGCCCTGCTAAATCCCCAGGACAGGACAGGTAGTTTAAATTGTGGAAAGGGGGCCAAAATAAACGGCTGTCAGATTCACTCGAACACACAACTTTATTTATTTAACCAAATATTTCAAGAGCCAAGGAAATGAAAAAAGAAAACACACAACATAATATTTGGAACTTAATAACCAGCTGAATATCCCATACAATCTCATGCCTTAAGGGCAAGACTTATTTAAAACCAACTGAAAGTCAATAACTTAAAACTCAATCCAAAATCAGAAATTTAAAAGGCAGAAGGCCTTATCTTAAATCAGTTCTTTAAATTAGGCTGAAGGCCGAAATAATCTTAGGCCTTAAGGGCAAAACAACCTTAATTTAAAAATCGGCTACAAGCCATACAAATACAAACAACAAGAGCAAATAAAAAAAGGCAGTACACCCAACGGCGCTCCGAAGTTTCCGAGGCTCGACCTGGAATTCAAACACTAACGCTCACTTAGGTGAGACAGGCAGTCGGCCCAACCATTCTCGACGGCAACCCAACCGACAGACAGTCAACGGACCCACCGACAGGATAACTTCCGCTCCACCCGACCAGCACACAACAGGGAGTTCGATGGAACAACGTAGAAGATATTGGCGCCCACCATCATTTATACATTGAGCTGTCAAACTACACACCGTGCTGGACAGTGACAACACGATGAGGAAAATACACTGCCTGAATTTACCTGCCGGCCGCGTTGTCCGAGCGGTTCTAGGCGCTGCAGTCCGGAACCGTGCGACTGCTACGGTCGCAGGTTCGAATTCTGCCTCGGGCATGGATGTGTGTGATGTCCTTAGATTTGTTAGTTTTAAGTAGTTCTAAGTTCTAGGGGACTTATGAGCTCAGATGCTAAGTCCCATAGTGCTCAGAGCTACTTGAACTAGTTTTCGAATTTACCTCAACAGCAAGGACAGGTAACCGGAACGTTAACAAGGCAAAAGTTGCCGCTGGTGCACTTCTGTTCAAAATAACCAAGTACAGTTAAACTCCACCGGAGGGTGGCTAGAATTTGCCATCTGGAAAACACACGCTGTTGCTCGTGGGAATATCCCAACAGCCGACAACGAGCCCCAAACGACACAATGTGAACAGTCGTGACTTGGTCGTAGGTTAAGCCAGAGCTCAACTTTCGTGTCCAGGATGGGTGAGCCGCGTAGCTATGGGAACAGCACTACACACTCCGACACCGCATAGAGGCCGCCAGCGGGCTCTGCCAACGTACGCGCTGCAGAGATTTCCTCGCTGCTCCACGGCAACCGACTAATTCCCAGGCCCAGAAACGGTGAAAGGACCAAATATACGTCGGCACTTTAGACAACCAACCGAACGACCAACCAACGGTCGTCCCGCTCCAGTCTCCCAGGCTCCCACCGTCGGACAGTTCACGTGTGTCGCCAGCGGTCGGCAAGCACTGGCTGTCGGCGCCTCACCGGCGTTCCGTCCCCAACTTGACTGATGCTGCGTCCCGACTGCGCTGCTGGTCCGTCCCGAACTGACTGCCAGCTTTTTTTTTTTCCTTTATTGTAATTTTAGCACCTCATACAGGCGGGCTGTCAGCAGCATAGTACGCCGCTCTTCAGCCTTAAGTGGTACAATCATATGACAAAGAGGCGACAGAGACAATACAATGAAATGGTGGGCAAAAAAAAGTAGAGACAAAAAAACAATAAACATGAAGCCGTTCACGCTGGACGATAAAAACTCTAACACTTGTTGGCACGGCGCATAGAACACGGAGGACGGCGACGGCACATGTGAACAGTGGAGTTGTAACTGCGAAAGAACGCGAAACACAAAACGAAGCACACACACGAGACACTGATGGCGATGAACTCCGGCGCGCGAATGTTCACTGAGCGTGTGCGAGTCCGGGGACCTGCCAAGAGAGGAGGAGGAGGATGGGGAGTGGGAGAGGGAGAGGGGAGAGCAGAGATGCCATGGGCAGGGGAGAGTGGGGGAGGGAGGAAGGGGGAGGGGAAGCCCGGGGGAAGAGGGGCGGAGGAAGGGGGACGGGGGAAAAAGGAAAGAGAAGGGAGGGAGGGTGCCTAAAGGAAAGGAAACAGGAAGTGGGGGGAGGATCAAAGTTGATAGGAGGGGTAAATGGAAGGGAGGAGGACAGCATCAGGGAGGGGGAGCTGGCGGAAGCCACCTCGGGAGAGGGTAAGGAGAGTGGAGAGATGGAGACCGGTTGGGACGTGGGAATACAGGCGCGGCAGCGGGTGGGGGTGGGAGAGGATCGGGGAGACGAGCGGGTGAGGAGGATCGAGTTTACAGGAGGTGTACAGGATCCGTATCCTTTCAAGGAAAAGGAGAAGGTGGGGGAAGGGGATGAGATCGTAGAGGATCCGCGTGGGGGAGGGGAGACGGATGCGATAGGCGAGGCGGAGAGCATGGCGTTCAAGGATTTGGAGGGATTTGTAAAAGGTAGGGGGGGCGGAGATCCAAGCCGGATGGGCATAACAAAGGATAGGGCGAATGAGGGATTTATAGGTGTGGAGGATGGTGGAGGGGTCCAGACCCCACGTACGGCCGGAGAGGAGCTTGAGGAGAATGAGGCGGGAGCGTGCCTTGGCTTGGATTGTCCGGAGGTGGGGAGTCCAGGAGAGGCGACGGTCGAGGGTGACGCCAAGGTACTTAAGGGTGGGAGTGAGGGCGATAGGACGGCCATAGATAGATAGAAATCAAGGAGGCGGAAGGAAGGGGTGGTTTTGCCTACAACGCAAGGAAGGCGGTGTCATCGGCAAACTGGTGAAGGTGGACGGGGGGTGACGGCTGCGGCATGTCCGCCGTGACTGCCAGCCACACGACGACCCGTAAATACTATCGGTCGCTCCAGAGATGGTACGAGAGTGCACTTATTGATACGCGCTGCTGCTGCCGCTCACGGCAAGTAGGTCCGAAGTTTAGTGACGCCAGTAAATGGAATAAGAAAACGAGGCGGCAGTACCGTAACAGAAGATGACAAACAATAAATGGGATAAATGTGAGCCGTGCACGGCTCAGTCACTTGTTTCGTACTTCTGTACACAAGAGTTCCCCACTCCTAAGCATCCCTATGTCCACTGTTTCCGATGTGATGATGAAGTGGAAACGTGAAGGGAAAGGTGCAAGCACAGAAGCCTACAGGCCGACATCGTCTGTTGACTGACAGAGACCGCCAACAGTTGAAGAGGGTCGTAGTGTGTAATAGGCAGACGTCTATTCAGACCATCACACAGGAATTCCAAACTGCATCAGGATCCACTGCAAGTACTATGAGAGTAGGGCGGGAGGTGATAAAACTTGGATTTCATGGTCTAGTGGCTGCTCATAAGCCACTTCTCAAACTGCACGAGGCTATGTAGCAATTTTACAATTTTTGAACTAGACTCTGCTGTTCAGAGTTAGAGCCCACGAGAGAAACTGTCGAAACAACACCGCTGACACGTGGCCAAGGTTGTTCCGGTTACGCTGCAGAAGTTTCGCTGTGAAGTTCTTTCACACCCTACATACAGTCTCTATCTATCGCCATGCGTCTGCAGAAAGACGTACGGCCGTCAATTTGCTGCGGAAGAAGAATTACACATCTGGGTACAATCATGCTTATGCAGGCAATAGCAAACACTTTTCCATGAAGGTTTTCACCGTCTTGTCTCACAGTCATATAAATGTATTAACTGTTCCGGCAATTACTATTGAAGTAAGAAACACTTTTTTCATCTGATTTTCATTTGATTACCCCTTGTAATATTGAGACAAGTTTGTTTTTACCATCGACTTTACCCGTGTACGTACATTTTACGTGTATTTGAAACATATTTGTACACATACTTTATCTGTATCTCTTGCGAATTTGCCTCGCAGTTACATTTCCTTGCAACTCAATATGTATGTCTTATCTCCGAACTATCTGCCGGACGGTGGTATAATTTTGCAGGTGCATTCAGTGGTATAAGTGAATATTGTCCCCAAAATGTGTAGCAAATGGAGAAGATACTAAACAGGTAACGAATTAAAACGCCATGCATGATGCTGCAGGTTTGCTGGATGCACAGCGAAAATGTGGTAAGAAATGAACTTTTTTCCTTTCATCACTTGCTTTGCGGGTTGGGGGATCAGGGAAAATAAACGAAACAGTCAAATGCAGTCCATTTAGTAACACTATTGACTCTAAATTTCCACAAAACCGATGAAACATCGTATGGCATGGCAAGATGTCTCAGGATGTTTTTTTACCAGAAGTCAGCAGCACGTGGTACGGGGTTGCTGACGTCGGGAAAGCTAGTAAAGTAATACTCAGCCTAATAAACAAAACCGCGCCAGACCATTCTACCGCAACAGGAGCCACGGCACCAGACTTCAAACCATTTCCTGTCTGCAAGAGACCTGCCACCACGTGGATAGTCGCCCTTACAGCTCACTCAATCTGTCTTCTGTGACGCACCGAGACATTACAATTTCTAATTTATGAGATCAGCACGAGAAAAAAAAAGGAAAATATCAAGACGGGAAGATATTTTTATTCATTCCTTCTAACAATTGCATTAGACGTGGCCTTAAAAAATGTAGTGAATATCGGCAGCCAAGTTGGTGAACAGACAGTTTAACAACAAGAAACCAGCGTCTCCTATGATCATCAAAACACAGCAACAACCGGACGAACGAGGGAGGGGGCCTCCATACTGAGGTGATTTCCCAGTAATACTTAGTCACAATGAAGTGTATCAAGTGTCAAACCAATTACGATGTTCAATTACCTATCTAAGCTCACAAGATGGTCAAGAGGAGTCCCACAGGTGTATCAAGTTTGGTTGAAATAGATCCCTTAGTATAGCGGGAGATGTGAACCATACATACAGGCATAAATACGTACACACACACACACACACACAGTTTTATAATATGTATGGATTTAAAATCATCATACCGGTTCATAGCTGATACGGTAAGTTTTAATAGAAATTATGAAGCTATTTTCCGTTAGTGCTGTTCAAGCGTCATAAGTTGACACTTCACTCTTTTGTATCTCTTAAGGCCTTTAGAAATTATTTATTTGTGAAAGTAATAGGTACATTCATACCATCTACCGTCAGTATCCAAAGTACTATTACATGTATAGACTGGGTGTACGGACGCACTTCGTCGCCTCTTCAATGTTTCACTTGGTGCCATATCCTACTCTGTCTTTAGTAGCACAGAATTTACTATACCCTGGCCGCGAAATGCACAATGGAGGTGAATGGATTAACGTTATCACACAGGATGCCTACGTACGTGTCACCTGTCAGAGTTGTATCTAGACGTATCATGGTCCCATATCACTTCAACTGCACACGTCCCACACCACTGTACAGCCTCCACCTAGCTTGAACAATCACCTGCTAATATGTAGCGTCATGGATTTATGAGGTTGTCTGCATGCCTGTATACCCGTCCATTCGCTCGATACGATCTGTAACAATTCCAACAGGACAATGCGACATCTCACACGTACAGTATCGTTATAGAGTGACTCCAGGAAGACTCTTGTGTGTTTAAACACTTCCGGTGGCCATCAAACTCCACGGACATGCACATTGTTGAGCACATCTGGGATGCCTTGCAATGTGCTGTTCAGAAGAGATGTTCGCCCTCCTCTTATTCTTACGGATTTATGGAAGAGACCTGCAGGATTCATGGCATCAGTTCCCTCAATCACTACTTCATACATTACTCGAGTCCATGCCACGTAGTGTTGCTGCACTTCTGTGTCCTTGCGGGGGCCCTACACGATGTTAGACAGGTGTACCAGTTTCTTCAGCTCTTCATTGTATAACGTCCTTGTATTCCTTGACTTGATATGTAACATTCGCGTAGTAACCTTCTATATATATGAGTAGACAGATGAAGAAAAAAAAATATAAAATGAAAATAATAATGTGATTTCGAACACAGGGCGAAAAAGTATAAAGCCACGATGATAACAACTATGCCAACACTTCGACTGAGCTGGTAAGTGACTGAACGGCATATAAAATACCTCAAAAATGTTGACTGTTGTTTCTCGGAAACGATCGAGTATCTGCAAATAAGCCGGGAAACGTGTTCATTTACTTCTACCCCTCTTCCACTGGGCGAAGTTTCTGGAAAATCAGATTGTGGCCCTTGCCACGTTTTCCTTGTTAGTGCAAACCAGGAGCTTCTAGTGCCACAGTTAATTAGATGGAAACTATAGATTCGATGAATGAATCAGAGAAAGACATGTTTGCTGTCCTCCTGGTCTTCAGAATGAAGACCGTTTTCTTGCAGCTTTCCAAACTGGTCTACTTTGATAAAACGTCGTCATCTCTGCACAACAACATCCATCACAATCTGTTGACTGTATTCAAACCTTGGTCTCCTTCTGGAACTTTTACTCTCTACATTCATACATTATGGAACTGACAGTTTCTTAATGCCTTAGAATGTGTCCTACCAACCAATCGATTCTTTTAATTGGGTTGTGACATAGAATTCTTTCACCGAATTCGAATTGATAAATTAGTTACTGGATGTATCGATGTAATCTTCAGCATTTTTATGTGCCACCACATTGAAAATACTCTACTCTCGTCTTTTCTGAAATGTTTGTCGCCCATGTGTCACTTCCGCACGAGACCACACTATGACTACCTTTAAAAGTGATTTCGTGACATTTAAATGTTTGATGTCAAAAAATTTCTCGCTTCTTACTTTCTTGAACAAAACATATTTTGCTGTCCAAATATCAGTTCGCGTCTACTACTTTTAGTATGCCACATCTTATAAAACTTCCTTTACCTTTGTTCACTGTTGATGATATTAATCTTATATCATTTCAAGTGACTACAAATTTCATTTAACGTATCTTGTTGTCGGGAAACAGCAAAGTTTTTTTTTTATCTCCCTCAACTTTCATTCCTTTTCTGAGTTTCTCCTTGGTTTTCTTTACTGCTTGCTCATTGTACAAATCGAATAACATTGTGGGTATGCTACAATCCTCTCTGACTCCTTTCTCAACAACTGCTCCCGTTTCATGCTCTTCGACAGTATACGTCCCGATAAAGGCAAGGAAGGGCAGGCGAAAACTTTGCGGAACAGTAGTGTCCGTTTGCTGCCTTGGAGAAGAGCGGTTGGAAGCAGCTCAGTTGTTTTGGATCCTTGAGGGCGTCGACGTGCCGCAACAGCCAGTACAATAACCGTCACTGCCGCCTGATCTACATTCTGTTGTTTACAGTGGCGCTGGTCTTCTCATGGCAATGATCCGAGACGTGTGGACGCAGTCAGGCGCGCACCGCATGACCTTCATTCGTGAATTGCTGTTTGTCCCCTGCCCTCTAGTCTGCCGAAGTTGCTTCTGCTCTAGACTCCGTCTCAAAGGTAAATCTTTACTTCCTAATGTCTCATATTTATACAACAAACAATTGTATTCTCGAAGAACAAGCGTCTGCATTGTAACACTGGCCAAAACACGTTTGGATCTTGATCTACGAGCGTGCAGTAAATATATATTTATCTCCGTCAGTCATTCGAATGTAAGAGTGTCATTCAGCCAAGGCATTAGGACCACCTTTTTAATACCTATTTGTTCAGCTTTCGAATGCATAAAAGCAACGATTCTGTGTGGCATAAGTTCGGAAACAGCTAGGAGGGTTTGTGGAGGATCATGGTACAAGACGTCTATGCGTAGGTCACGAAATTTGCGTAATTTACTGTCCATCATTTGAGCGCAGTGCTGGCGTTCGATAACGTTCCTGGCGTAATATTCAGATCAGGCGAATTTGGAGCTAAAAATATCACCTCGAGTTCACTATCCTGCTGCTGAAAGCAACATTGCACAATTGCGGCCTTGTGAAACGACAGTTTCAAAAATGGCTCTGAGCACTATGGGACTCAACTGCTGTGGTCATAAGTGCCCTAGAACTTAGAACTACTTAAACCTAACTAACCTAAGGACATCACACACATCTTTGCCCGAGGCAGGATTCGAACCTGCGACCGCAGCGGTCGTGCGGTTCCAGACTGTAGCGCCTTTAACCGCTTGGCCACTCCGGCCGGCAAACGACAGTTTCAATGTGCGAAATGCGGTCGTCGTCAGCTATGAAGGGGTGTAGGTGATTATCAATAATGTTTACGTAGTACTTACGCAGCGCCCTCTATTGCTACGACAGGCACCACAGAAGAATGTTCCACATAGGAAAATGCTGTTTCCACAGGCTTACATCTGTGGTACGGTGCAAGTTTCGAGTGGTTTTCGCCTGGACGACAGTGTATCAGGACATGACTACTAACCTGATGTAACAATTTAAATCTGATAAGGCTTTTTCCGCTGATACAACGTTCAATCATGACGATCTCTACTGTAGTTGACGATGTTGTTGGATACGTGTTCAACAATGTGCTCTCAATGGTGTGGCTGAAACGTGTACTTCATGCAGTGTTGTCGTCAGTCATCAGATCACGTACGGGTTGTTGCCTATCTTACTTTACACAGGGGAGAAGCTTCTGACCCCGACGTTGTGTATTGAGGCTTCGAGATCCACCTCCATGTCACTTACTTCTGCTTTCACAGTCCTTCAGTCAGTTGCCACAGATGCTCACGAGTGTAGCACACAATCAACGAACGAGCCTCGCCGTTTCCCAAGTGCTTGTTCCCAGGTGCCGAGCCGTAACAACATGCCCTTTGTCAAGTGGAATTTTCCCATTCAACGTTCCAGACTACTTTCTGAGACCCACTTCTGGCACAAAGCTGTACTCTGTATTCTCGTATGCAATGTTTCAGTAGGTGTACTTCTTTCTTTCATACTGTTTATCCCGTCGTATCGAGCGCACTGTTTTTTTTTTTTTTTATTTGGCAGATTTGTGGCCCAATGGTCTCCTGGCACCACAATCGTCAGATAACCGAAGTGGGAACGATGCGTGCGCGTCCAATGTGTATATGATTCGTGGAAACGTGTTTCTCATTGTTACTATATTTTAAGTTCTATTTCATAGAAACAGTGTAGACAACCGCCCAAGAGCTCCATTCATGCTGCATGTTAACCAGACTCAAGATCGTTAATTGCATCCGCGCTTAGCTCAGCCTGTTCCTTTGTGTGCTGCGCATAAAGCTACAATAAGATATTTTTAATACACGTGGTTTCCAAGGATAATGTTTCAGTGCGTAAGACCCCACGTATACGTTTCGTATACATATCATTTGTCTTTCAGTACTTTATGTAGATTAATGCATGTCTAAATTGTTTTTCAGAAATCGGGTTAGCGCCCAGGCTACTGAATAATTTAACGCTCTAAGCTTAAACAAACAATGCAACTGAATTATTCTTAAGTTAAGCCTCTACGGGTGTATTGTCAAAACTTGACTGCAGACAGATATTAGAAAACGTGGTTCTTTTTAAGCAGTAACGTAAGGTGTTACTGAACACATTAGTAAAATATTAATTAAAATACATCCAAAATATATTAATTAAGATGAGCAGAATGACTAAAAGAAAATCATTGCTGTTCACATTTAATAATAATAAAATAGAAAACAACAACATAAAAATTTTTCTATGAGAAATATAGCAATACCTACTGTTCAAGTAAAACTGGAACTGTATCACACTTCAAAGACCTATTACCAAAATCTCATAATTTATGTAACAGGGCTCTAGCATGAAAATCCTGCATATAATCAGTTTGAGAATAAATCAAAAAGTGAACACTAAAACCCTGACCTAAGACACAGAAGATGCCACAGTAATTAAAATATATATTATACAGAATTAACGCGGGAAACAAAAACATAACAAGGTACACAGACAGTCCTGCCTTGAGACCATATTCTTAGAAGAACGGAAAACCTGCCGCACAAAACATCTGACTTAAAAGATTAATTTCAAACAGTGATATCGTAAAAACGTAGCACAAAAATACTCTGATCAAGAGAACTGGTGCGTCGATTGCCCCAAAAGCACGACAGTTCAAGATACAATGTTTGGAACTGTCAGCATTGACCTAACACAAAATATTCCCAACACACTAGTTGGAATGACAATGATCAATGCAAAGTCACTTTGGGCTAACGAAAGTGAGCGTGCAACAGCATTGGAGTCCTAGTCTGATACAAGCTTCACAGTATCAAGAATAGTAACAGTCCACATCTAAGAGATATCACTGTGATACATCAAAGGAATGCTTAAATGGCATCAGGGAACTGTAAGACGTGGGAGCTTCATTGAGAAGTGTTGTGCACAGGGCACACAGCACTAGACTCCGCACAGTGGGACAACTCGCTTCAAAATCTGGACAGAAAAAGGTGCGCAGTTTGACTTTAATTCCGCAAAATTTTGTGCAGGTTGCAACGGTGGATACTTGGCCACTGCTGCGGTATCGTTCTAGTCTCAAAGCGATATGACGCGTCCTGTGACAGCAGTCGGTAAAGAGTGAATCGGACAATGACAAATTTTTCAGATGCCGTTTGTGTGGCTTGTTTAATGTATAACAGCGATGCTGCCTTGTTGTCTGTGTGAAATAAGATGGGTGGCACTGAAGACGATATATTGTGACATCTGTAACCGGTATAATGACGTATATCGACTTATATCTAAGCTACTAGCGATATTATCCGAAATCGTTGGCTAAAAAATTTCCCCTGGGTGACTCCACTTTCGTAAATGGTTCTCCTACTACCTTAATAATATAATTAACGAGTTCAATTGTATTTATGTGCACCTATCTGCACGTTTTTAGCAGGCGGTAATTTTTTTACTGTGTGGTACTGTGCTGTACGGTAAAAAAGAATCCCTCATTATTGCAATTATTGTGTTGTCACCGCCAGACACCACACTTGCTAGGTGGTAGCTTTTAAATCGGCCGCGGTCCGTTAGTATACGTCGGACCCGCGTGTCGCCACTGTCAGTGTTGGCAGACCGAGCGCCGCCTCACGGCAGGTCTAGTGAGACGTACTAGCACTCGCCCCAGTTGTTCAGCCGACGTTGCTAGCGATGGTTCACTGACCACTACGCTCTCATTTGCCGAGACGATAGTTAGCATAGCCTTCAGCTACATTTGCTACGACCTAGCAAGGCGCCGTATTCAATTTATATTGAGATTCTATTAATGTATCATCAAGAGCGATGTTCTACAAATGTGGATTAAAGTTAAGTATTCCAGAAGCTACGTACTTTTCTTTATAGCATTCATTACGTATCCTGTTTCAGACCTCACGCCAGCCTGCGTGAGTTTAAGCGCGTGCCTTTCGGCTTCCTCTCATTGTGTCTAGGCTGTCTTGTCTAGACACAACAATTATCTCATAAACTATGATCAAAACAAACAAATGTCATGTGAGCTATGTCTAAAATGCTTGGGGACCTATTCGAAATTGTGTTCGTAATTTCTTTTCGCAAACTGGCAAACAATTACTTTACAAGATTAAAATTTTCGCGAGCAACATTGTTTTCTTTTTTTCTGCGAAGTGCTCCAGCACTATTCACACACTGTACAGTGAACTCTAGAATAAAAACTTATGTATCAAGGACTCTGAAAAAAGTATGTTTTTCCAAAGTCGGGTGCCAACTACATAGGACCCACAATATTCTGCAATAGTGCCCGACGCTGACATCAGTCCATATAGTTTAATGCACGGATACGCCATAACCGAATGAATCTTCTCCGTTGCCGGTTGTGTGTCGGTCTGAAGATGTGCAGGAAGATAAGAATAAGGATACACAGTGCTACTGGTAAGATCTTACACACAAATATTCCGATGAGAAAACGATGCATGCCGTATTGCATCGGTTTTGGCATCTTCGGATCCATTCATGACAGTCCAGAAAACGAGAACTGAAGAATATAAACAGATGCTACCTGAGGTAAAAGATCTGCTTATCGATCGATTTCACAGTGGACAAGCCGACAGCGACCCTTCTGAAAGCAGTAAGGACACAACCGACGATTGTGACTATGATTTCGCCTGAAAAACCTAAAATATCGAATTTCGAATAAAACATTTCAATACGGTAATTTCTACTTCTAATTCGTTATCAGTGGCCTCACAGTACTTTATATGCAAAGTTTTACTCGAATCAGCTAAATCTACAAGGTGTACAACTTTGCTTCCGCCATTTTTTCCCCAAAATTTGAGGCTTTAATGAAACAAATTGGTTACACATGTATCATTCAAAGTATTTTCCATCGCTCGGCACTAATTTCTCCCATCTTTCGGGCAGTGTACGAATCCCGCGTCGAAAAAAAATTGTTCATCATTTGAAGCGATCCACGAATCGATCCCATTTGTGACTTCTTCATGAGATCGGAAGTGTTGCTCAGCGAGGTTAAGCCCCATTGATCCAAACAGGTGATAGTCAGTCGCGTGGTAGCGTTCTCGCTTCCCACGCCCGGGTTCCCGCGTTCGATTCCCGGCGGGGTCAGGGATTTTCTCTGCCTCGTGATGGCTGGGTGCTGTGTGCTGTCCTTAGGTTAGTTAGGTGTAAGTAGTTCTGACTGATGACCGTAGCAGTTAAGTCCCATAGTGCTCAGAGCCATTTGAACCATTTTTTTAGTGATAGTCAGAGCGAGCAATGTCTGGAGAATACGGCGGGTGATGTAGGACTTCCAATTTTAACGTTTCCAAGTACGTTTTGATCTCTTTTCCAACATGGGGACGAGCGTCGTTGTGCAGCAAAATCACTTTATCGTGCCTCTCGGTGTATTGAGGCCGTTTGTCTTTTAAAGCTCTATTCAAACGCATTAATTGCGTTCGATAACGAGCACCTGTGGTTGTTTCGCTTGGTTTTTAATACGCCATAGTGCACGACGCCAGTCTGGTCCCACCAACAGGCAACAGGAGAGAATGATCTTGGATCCGTGAATAATCGGTCTGGCCGTCGACGTAGAAGCATGGCCGGGATATCCCCATGATTATTTGCCTTTACGGTTATCGTAATGAACCCATTTTCGTTCCCGGTCACAATGCGATGAAGAAATCCCCTCTGTTTTTGTCTCTGAAGCAACTGTTCACAAACACACAAACGCTGTTCAACGTCTCTTGGTTTCAGCTCACATGGGACCCAAGTTCCTTCTTTCTGAATCATGCCCATAGCCCTGAGACGTTTTGATATGGCTTGCTGTGTCACACCCACTAATAGTGCCAATTGTTCTTGAGTTTGACGCGAGTCTTCACTCAGCAATGTCTCCAATTCTGCATCTTCGAAAACTTTCTCTCTTCCACCACAATGCTGGTCTACGACGTTAAGATCACCGTTCTTGAAGCGTTAAAACCTCTCACGACACGTTCTTTTACTAACAGCGTCCTTACGATACGTACTTGAGAGCATTCGATAAGAATCATCTGCTGTTTTCTTCATACTGAAACGAAACAGTAACACTTCCCGCAAATGATGAGAATTAGGCTCGTAAACTGACATTTTCAATCAAGAGCAACTTTATGATACAGACACAAATCGACCAATGGTTGAATGAGTTTATATTGACCAAGGTCCAATATAACTGCCTGACGTCTGCGATCTGTTTCTTTCGACCGCTACTTACCGTTGTCGACACATATCGGCAAGCGGCGGAAGCAAAGTTGTACATTATGTATAATTTCTGATCCTGTATTTTGTAATCCCGACAGAAGATTCCTAATCAGTGGCCAAAGGATCTAAAAAGAACCAGTTTTGCATGATTTTATACCCAATTCTCTATTATGTCGAGGATCTGAAGCTAGTCAGCCCGTTGTGCGCCTTCACGTCCCTGCACTCAATTAGCAGTCTTGGTGGACACCAGAACAGCACCGACAGTTCCGTTCTCCAATCGCTACATCTACATCTACACTCCGCAAGCCACCCAACGGTGTGTGGCGGAGGGCACTTTACGTGCCACTGTCATTACCTCCCTTTCCTGTTCCAGTCGCGTATGGTTCGCGGGAAGAACGACTGTCTGAAAGCCTCCGTGCGCGCTCTAATTTCTCTAATTTTACATTCGTGATGTCTTCGGGAGGTATAAGTAGGGGGAAGCAATATATTCGATACCTCATCCAGAAACGCACCCTCTCGAAACCTGGCGAGCAAGCTACACCGCGATGCAGAACGCCTCTCTTGCAGAGTCTGCCACTTGAGTTTGTTAAACATCTCCGTAACGCTATCACGGTTACCAAATAACCCTGTGACGAAACGCGCCGCTCTTCTTTGGATCTTCTCTATCTCCTCCGTCAACCCGATCTGGTACGGATCCCACAGTGATGCGCAATACTGAAGTATAGGTCGAACGAGTGTTTTGTAAGCCACCTCCTTTGTTGATGGACTACATTTTCTAAGGACTCTCCCAATGAATCTCAACCTGGTACCCGCGTTACCAACAATTAATTTTATATGATCATTCCACTTCAAATCGTTCCGCACGCATACTCCCAGATATTTTACAGAAGTAATTGCTACCAGTGTTTGTTGTGCTATCATATAATCATACAATAAAGGTCCAGCTCCTTCCTGTGTCGTAAGCCGCCGACCGCGGACCGCCTCTCGGCTCCACAGGCGCACGCGTCAAGACTAGGTTGTTCCACTGCCTCTCATCAGACTGAGGAACAGAGTTCTTGGAAAGAAGACAACACCGAACGACTGGCCCCTTGTACATTCGGCGACACAATTCGTATGTTGTTGGCTGAGCAGCAACTGCCCCATGGGTCCGGCACCGAGCTGTGGCAGTTCCACTCCTCGCCACAGACTTCTACTAATAGACCATGGGGCAACCACACCAACACTGGATGACGCGCCCACGGTGCATTCGACGCCGCTATCTACAGGGTGTTTCAAAAATGACTGGTATATTTGAAACGGCAATAAAAACTAAACGAGCAGCGATAGAAATACACCGTTTGTTGCAATATGCTTGGGACAACAGTACATTTTCAGGCAGACAAACTTTCGAAATTACAGTAGTTACAATTTTCAACAGCAGATGGCGTTGCGGTCTGGGAAACTCTATAGTACGATATTTTCCACATATCCACCATGCGTAGCAATAATATGGCGTAGTCTCTGAATGAAATTACCCGAAACCTTTGACAATGTGTCTGGCGGAATGGCTTCACATGCAGATGAGATGTACTGCTTCAGCTGTTCAATTGTTTCTGGATTCTGGCGGTACACCTGGTCTTTCAAGTGTCCCCACAGAAAGAAGTCACAGGGGCTCATGTCTGACGAATAGGGAGGCCAATCCACGCCGCCTCCTGTATGTTTCGGATAGCCCAAAGCAATCACATGATCATAGAAATATTCATTCAGGAAATTAAAGACGTCGGCCGTGCGATGTGGCCGGGCACCATCTTGCATAAACCACGAGGTGTTCGCAGTGTCGTCTAAGGCAGTTTGTACCGCCACACATTCACGAAGAATGTCCAGATAGCGTGATGCAGTAATCGTTTCGGATCTGAAAAATGGGCCAATGATTCCTTTGGAAGAAATGGCGGCCCAGACCAGTACTTTTTGAGGATGCAGGGACGATGGGACTGCAACATGGGGCTTTTCGGTTCCCCATATGCGCCAGTTCTGTTTATTGACGAAGCCGTCCAGGTAAAAATAAGCTTCGTCAGTAAACCAAATGCTGCCCACATGCATATCGCCGTCATCAATCCTGCGCACTATATCGTTAGCGAATGTCTCTCGTGCAGCAATGGTAGCGGCGCTGAGGGGTTGCCGCATTTGAATTTTGTACGGATAGAGGTGTAAACTCTGGCGCATGAGACGATACGTGGACGTTGGCGTCATTTGGACCACAGCTGCAACACGGCGAACGGAAACCCGAGGCCGCTGTTGGATCACCTGCTGCACTAGCTGCGCGTTGCCCTCTGTGGTTGCCGTATGCGGTCGCCCTACCTTTCCAGCACGTTCATCCGTCACGTTCCCAGTCCGTTGAAATTTTTCAAACAGATCCTTTATTGTATCGCTTTTCGGTCCTTTGGTTACATTAAACATCCGTTGAAAACTTCGCCTTGTTGTAACAACACTGTGTTCTAGGCGGTGGAATTCCAACACCAGAAAAATCCTCTGTTCTAAGGAATAAACCATGTTGTCTACAGACTTGCACGTTGTGAGCAGCACACGCTTACAGCAGAAAGACGACGTACAGAATGGCGCACCCACAGACTGCGTTGTCTTCTATATCTTTCAAATCACTTGCAGCGCCATCTGTTGTTGAAAATTGTAACTACTGTAATTTCGAAAGTTTGTCCGCCTGAAAATGTACTGTTGTCCCAAGCATATTGCAACAAACGGTGTATTTCTATCGCTGCTCGTTTAGTTTTTATTGCCGTTTCAAATATACCGGTCATTTTTGAAACACCCTGTACCTGTTGTCAGGCAGGAGTCGTCGTTCATCTTCCCAGACTCTGACTTCAAGCTTCGATCAGTCTGATGCTCGACACTAAACGCAGAAACCAGCTTGTCGGAAGTCAAGACAACACAGGAGGACGCGCTCTCCATGCAGTCGATCATGTTCACGGAATGTGGCCAGTCAGCCACCGTCCATCGACTCCCAAGCTTTGGTTCCAACTAATGGCTGGTACCCTGCCTCACCCAACACTCACAGCCAACGACTTGGAAACCAAGAGAATACCAGACAGCGCGACCCCCATTCACCCGACTGTGCTCTCGGTGTGTCAACCAACAGTCGCTCGTAGATTTTCCAGCACAGACTCAAAGGTTCGGCTGGTGTGCTTCTGCGCACGAGACTGCTTAACCTTCACCACAGTCGCTCACTCATGAACAATGGAGGCGCTACCTTTCGCTGCTTTTGATCCTACAGGCCAACTCTGCCACAGAGAACAGACAAATCGAGCCTCAGCGCTACTTGCTGATTGCTGCTAAATCAAGATCAACATCATGGTGTTCCAAATGCAACGATGGTGGGAAATATAAGGAAGTAGTATTCAAGGTTCTGTAGTTCTACTTCATTGTACATCTGAGACGTGCAGCGTAAGAATAGGATGAGAGGCGTTTTGGATCACGTACGCCGGTAGATATCAAGTATTCCTTGTCTGCAGGCTCTAATCAAACAGGATAGGTTTTCTGAGCCATGTAATTTACACTGGCTTGCAGAGTGCTTTTTTCATAAGTCTCCGTAGTTAGAAACTGTCTTCAATGCTTTCCTGTCTTGTGCTAATATTTTCATCTCTACATAAATATTGCAACATACATTCTCTCTACCCCGCACTGCGCAACACAACTAAAAGGTGACGATATTGAAACCCAGTAACGTCTCTTCACTGTGATGCAGAAATTAAAAATTTCCCTCTAAGATGCTTACAACGTTCCTCTGTAATGGTGCAAAAGCGTGGAACTCCTCTACGTCGCCATCAGGTACGACAACGCTTACACATCAATGTGTTGACACATGCCGAAAAGAGGTCAGGGCTCAGAAGTTCATGTGAGGTGCTAGGTAGGTCAGTGTGACAACACTGATACGAAATTTCACCACAATTCTCCCCAGCGGCACCGTGGACGTGACAGACGGAGGGAAGGTTGTCACACCCCGTCTTACCCACATTCCAAGCCTTCGTTTGACGCATCTTCGATGGTGGTCAGAACCGCGATGCCCGATGTTGGAATCATGCGGTTTATGTGAAGGGCAGAAAATTTTAGTGACTGGGGAGATATCACAAAAAGAATCCCACAGTGTTCAATATCTGGTCCACTCCTATTCTTTATGGATGTAAAGACCTTTCGCTAAACATTCTGCAGATGGCTCTAATGTTATAACGAATGCTACTAGATTGAAACCAACAGAAGATATTTTTAACGATATGTTTCAGAGAATTACTGAATTATTCTCTGAAAATACAAAAATGGCTCTGAGCACTATGGGACTCAACTTCTGAGGTCATTAGTCCCCTAGAACTTAGAACTAGTTAAACCGAACTAACCTAAGGACATCACACACATCCATGCCCGAGGCAGGATTCGAACCTGCGACCGTAGCGGTCTCGCGGTTCCAGACTGCAGCGCCTAGAACCGCACGGCCACTTCGGCCGGCTCTGAAAATACACTCTCACTAATTTAAAAAGAAAACCTCTGTACTCAGTTCTTACAACAGATGGAGTCATAACAACAGCTGCTGTAATACTCGAGCAGGAATCAATAAAAAGGGTCGACTACTCCAAACTTTTGGATGTACATATCGATAAAAACTTGAAGAACTATTACATCTACATTTTAAAAATATCAAGTTCAACCACTATGCCTCTTTGTATACTTGCAAGTCTTTGATACAAACGAATTAACCGCCTGACATATTTTTTACATTTATACTGAATAATGTATCACGAAATAATTTTCTAGGGTACTTATCATTTAGAAGGACACTACTGATTTCACAAAAACGAGCAGGAGGAACAATATATGGCGTTCACCTGCGGTCGTCAATGAGTTAGGCATTTTAACTGTAGCGTCGAAATACAAACACTTGCTAGTAAAACTCGAGGTAAACGCTCAATCGCATTTTGAAAAAAAAAAAATGTGATGGTCATTCCTGCAACAATAGAGGAAAAAATGACCGTAATTACCTTTATTAAAGCCACCGGTGGCTCAGAGAGGAGTTAAATAAGGGGCAAGAAAATTTTTCGATCATTTGCGCAACAACGTAAAGAAGCAAAAGAAGTTTTAAACGTCAAAATAATTTCTCCTGGACGACTCCTTCTATTAGATACACGAATTTCCACTCAAATACTGGTAGCCTGAGCAATAATAATTATTTTCTAAGTGTAACTGCGTGAGTGGGACTAAACATTTACACGCTCATTACCAATAACACTAATCATGTATATATATCCTGTAAACTGACACGTTACTCATCTGTTCGATAAAAGAATGGTTCAAAACCGCTAGCAATATAACTAACCAACTATAGCAGATGTTGTCACGATGACTTGCCAATTCGACGGCCTGTCTGGTCAGACGGTCAATATTTGTACATGCTAAATCGGTTTGTTGTCGTCGGGCTGCAACAAAAGTCACGTCCATGGTTTCAGTAACGCGGTGGCCTCTACCGACAAGCGGGAGGCAAAGTATACTGAGTTTCATGGCGCAATGCCACTACTTTGCTACCCACGGCACGGAGCCCTCGTGCAGTAGGCTAGCGCCATTACATAACAACAGTGTCATTTGGAAGCACATCTGTAAATGAAAATATTCTTGCAGGCCTTCAGCACGATCATACAACCATGTTGATAGTATTTTAGTGATCCATCTGAACGTCGTCTTCAGGGGAGAATGCCGCCTGTTAAATCTAACTAGCACTGATTCCTCCCTTGAGCGGCGGAACTTTCACGCACCACATCCCACGCCGCAGAAGCCGTCACTACTGCCCCACAGCCGGCCGCGGTGGTCTCGCGGTTAAGGCGCTCAGTCCGGAACCGCGCTATTGCTACGGTCGCAGGTTCGAATCCTGCCTCGGGCATGGATGTGTGTGATGTCCTTAGGTTAGTTAGGTTTAAGTAGTTCTAAGTTCTAGGGGACTGATGACCACAGCAGTTGAGTCCCATAGTGCTCAGAGCCATTTGAACCATTTGAACTGCCCCACAACTCAAATTGAAGGTACAGGTGCTACAATATCATATAAATTCAATATTTCCCTTACGATTACGACCCTTGCTTCTATTTACATTATTACTTGCCAGTGTAATACCAAATTATTGAATTTATTTTGCGAGCCACACCCACTGAGGTGACAGAAGTCCTATTACCGTTTCAGATCACCCTTTTTCCCGGCGCAGTGCAGCAATTAGACCTGACACAGACTCAACAGGTCGGTGGAAGTCCCATGTGGAAATATTGAGCCACGATGCCTCTATAACCCTCCACAATTGCGGAAGTGTTCAAAAATGTTCAAATGTGTGTGAAATCTAATGGGACTTAACTGCTAAGGTCATCAGTCCCTAAGCTTACACACTACATAACCTAAAATATCTTAAGGACAAACACACACACACACACACACACACACACACACACACACACACACATGCCCGAGGGAGGACTCGAACCTCCGCCGGGACCGCGGAAGTGTTAGCTGTGCAATATTTTGTGCACGAACTGATCTCACGATCATGTCCTATGAATGTTCGATGTGATTCACGCTGGGTGACCTGAATGGACAGATCATACGGTCCGACTGTCCTGAATGTACCTCAGACCAATCGCGTAGAACTGTGTCGGTGACATGGTGCGTTGTCATCCATAAAAATTCCATTATTGTTTGGAAAAATGAAGTGCGTGAATGACAGCAGACTGTATCCAAGTAGCGGAACGTAACCGTTTACAGTCAGTGATCGGTTCGTTAGACGAGAAGAAGCAGTCCATTCAATATAGATACAACCCACATCATTATGGAGTGCCTTGTTGACAACTTGGGTCGCTGGTTCCGTGGGGTCTGTGCCACAGTTGAAAATTACCATCGCTTTTACCAATTGATATCAGGACTCATCTAGTCAGACCGCGTTTTTCTTTCGCCTAGGACGGTCGTGAGCCCAGGAGAGGCGTTGGAGGCGATGTCGTGCTGCTAGCAAAGGCACTCTCGTTGGTCGAATGCTACCATCTATTAACGCCAAATTTCACCGCACTGTCCTAATAGACACGTTCTTATATGTCCCTCATTGATTTCTGTTCCATGCAGTGAGGCATGTCAGTTAGCACTGACAACGTGCCTCTGCTTTTGGTTGTTAAGAAAAACCTGTCGACCAGTACGCTGAAACTTCCTGGCAGATTAAAACTGTGTGCCGGACTGAGACTCGAACTCGGGACCTTTGCCTTTCGCGGACAAGTGCTCCGCCAACTCAGCTACCCAAGCACGACTCACGCCACGTCCTCACAGCTTTAGTTCAGGCAGTAGCTCGTCTCCTACCTTCCAAACTTTACAGAAGTTCTCCTGCTATGAGGACGGGGCATGAGTCGTGCTTCACCTCATAGAGCACTTGCCCGCGAAAGGCAAAGGTCTCGAGTTCTAGTCTCGGTCCGGCACAAAGTTTTAATCTGCCAGGATGTTTCATATCAGCGCACATTCCGCTGCAGAGTGAAAATCCCATTCTGGAAACATCCCCCAGGCTGTGGCTAAGCCATGTCTCCGCAGCATCCTTTCTTTCAGAAGTACTAGTTCTACAAGGTTTGCAGGAGTGCTTCTGTAAAGTTCGGAAGATAGGAGATGTGGTACTGGCAGAACTAAAGCTGTGAGGGTGGGGCGTGAGTCGTGCTTGGGTAGCTCAGTTGGTAGGGCACTTGCCAGCGAAAGGCAAAGGTCCCGATTGCGACTCTCGGTCCGGCACACAGTTTTAATCTGCCAGGAAGTTTCATATTAGCGAACACTCCGCTGCAGAGTGAATGTCTCATTCTGGACCAATGCGTTTGCATCGATGAGAGTAAAGTATGAAATGTGGTACTCTCGGCATAGTCTTGAGGCTAAGGATCCCGGAATGTACCATGCTCCAACTACAATTACGTGTTCAGTGTCTGATGATTCCCGTCGTGCGGTCATAATCAGTTCGTAAACCTTTTCACGTGAATCACAGAACAAATGACAGCTTGTGTAAGCGATGCTATTGCCATCTGTGTATGTGCATATTGCTATGACTTTTGTCACCCTAGCTTAAAAGGGGCCCCGCTTACGGAATACAAGTTATGGTGAGATTAACAATCAGTTTCTCACTTTAATATACTGGCCAGATGGCTGTGCCAAGGTCATTGCATGACCCGGCTGGAGACCGTTTAAAAATATTATCAGTTATTACGCTGGGGAATTCTATGTGCGAAGGCAGTTCAATTAGTAATGCAACACATTTTTTTTCTCGGCCAATTTTGGTTGAAAAAACCGGAAATTTCTTGTGGAATATTTTCAAACATTCTCGCTTCGTCTCGTATAGTTTCATTGACATCCGACAGGTGGCAGCGCTGTACGGAGCTGTTAAAATGGCGTCTGTAACGGATGTGCGTTGCAAACAACGGGCAGTGATCGAGTTTCTTTTGGCGGAAAACCAGGGCATCTCAGATATTCATAGGCGCTTGCAGAATGTCTACGGTGATCTGGCAGTGGACAAAAGCACGGTGAGTCGTTGGGCAAAGCGTGTGTCATCATCGCCGCAAGGTCAAGTAAGACTGTCTGATCTCCCGCGTGCGGGCCGGCCGTGCACAGCTGTGACTCCTGCAATGGCGGAGCGTGCGAACACTCGTTCGAGATGATCGACGGATCACCATCAAACAACTCAGTGCTCAACTTGACATCTCTGTTGGTAGTGCTGTCACAACTGTTCACCAGTTGGGATATTCAAAGGTTTGTTCCCGCTGGGTCCCTCGTTGTCTAACCGAACACCATAAAGAGCAAAGGAGAACCATCTGTGCGGAATTGCTTGCTCGTCATGTGGCTGAGGGTGACAATTTCTTATCAAAGATTGTTACAGGCGATGAAACGTGGGTTCATCACTTCGGACCTGAAACAAAACGGCAATCAATGGAGTGGCATCACACCCACTCCCCTACCAAGAAAAAGTTTAAAGCCATACCCTCAGCCGGTAAAGTCAAGATTACAGTCTTCTGGGACGCTGAAGAGGTTATTCTGTTCGATGTTCTTCCCCATGGTCAAACGATCAACTCTGAAGTGAATTGTGCTACTCTTCAGAAATTGAAGAAACGACTTCAGCGTGTTCGTAGGCACAAAAATCTGAACGAACGTCTCCTTCTTCATGACAACGCAAGACCTCACACAAGTCTTCGCACCCGAGAGGAGCTCACAAAACTTCAGTGGACTGTTCTTCCTCATGCACCCTACAGCCCCGATCTCGCACCGTCGGATTTCCATATGTTTGGCCCAATGAAGGACGCAATCCGTGGGAGGCACTACGCGGATGATGAAGAAGTTATTGATGCAGTACGACGTTGGCTCCGACATCGATCAGTGGAATGGTACCGTGCAGGCAAACAGGCCCCCATTTCAAGGTGGCGTAAGGCCGTAGCATTGAATGGAGATTATGTTGAAAAATAGTGTTGTGTAGCTAAAAGATTGGGGAATAACCTGGTGTATTTCAATGCTGAATAAAACAATCCCTGTTTCAGAAAAAAATGTGTTGCATTACTTGTTGAACTGCCCTCGTAGTTACATGTAGGTGCTATTAGAAATGGCCCATATTTATGATAACGTGGAAGATGATGATTTAAATTAAATTTGTGGTAAGGTCTTGTGAGACCAATCTGCAGAGCTGATCGGTCCCTAAGCCTACACACTACTTAGTCTAACCTAAACTAACACTATGGACAACACACACATCCGTGCTCGAGGGAGAACTCGAACCTTTGACGGGGGAAGTTGCACGGACCGTGACAAGGCGCCTTAGACCGCGCGGCTATCCCGCGCTGCGGAAATGATGATCTGACTTCAGACTGCTCATGATACATTCTGTTACTGAATAATTTTTCTGCTGTTAAAACAGTGTAACAGCTGTAAATGTCACAAAGCAGAGGCAAGATGTTCCACTTTTGCACTCAGCAAAGGGGAGAATTTGGCCTCCTGCTGAGGACAGGAGAAGTGCTTTTATTCACAGAGTGGAACTCGCGTCTGCCACACGACGAGGGTTCATTTAAAAGTGGGCGAGACGCATTCAAGGAGTCGGCGCGTTCATCCCGACCTGCCGGGCCGGCCCGGCCCGCGCAGTTTCGGTGGACAGGTAATTAGGCGCGCGCCGGACGGCAGCCTTTATTGCGCAAGTTTGTTTACGCGCACCAATGCACCGCACCTCCGCGCTGCAGAGCTCCTTTATTAAAATACCAGGCGGAGGAGGCAGGGCGCAGATGAGCGCTCCGACGTACGGCCGCCGGATATCCACTCTCCCTGGCTCCTCACCCTGCTGCTCCTCCTCCAGCGCTCCAGGGGCTGTGAAAGCGTGCCTCCAGCCAGAGCTCCCCTTCGCCGCCCGTTTTCCAGCCTACATCATTCCGCCGTTACGTACTGAACTGAACTGACACGCCGCTTGCCTTTTCATCGCGGCACGTAACGTCACTGAGCTTACCTGTTCCCCGACGTAATTGCTCATCCTTTTGTGTAAGTAATGTCTGGAAGCAGCGTAGCGGACGTCAGTTGGAGACACCGTTACTCGTCTGTTTGCTTCTTGAAAAGCGAATGAACACTGTTAACCTTTCACATTACTAGCGACGTCTCACTAAGGAAGCACATTGTGGGGTGCGTACTGTAAGACCTTCGGTACACACACCATCAGATTATTTGACTTGTCGCTTTAACGAAGTACGCGAGTGTCAGCAATATGTCTCGTGGTCTTATCGTGGCGTGTTCATCTTCTGCCGTTAGGTCAGACGATAGAAATGCCACTTGCACGCTTAGAGTAGCAGATTGACGGTGACCAACTTTAAACAGAACTTGATTAATTTTCACACACATTTATTAAAATAATAACAACATGAAATTACTTAACTTCATTCTGGATGCTATTTACAATTGACAATCTGAAGTTCCTTTGGTATTGGTACGTTAATGTTATTCTCACATATCTCTGATACTTGACAAAGTGTCTATACATTTCTCTTCACGTCTATGTACAGAAATATGATAATCTTATTAGACGCAGACTGAAACTTGACTACAGACTAATGCAGAATAATGCAGACTGACTAATCGGAGGTCTGTACACTCGTTATAATACCTCGCGCGTTCAGGTATCACTGCGCGAGTGTGATCCGCGAGGATAAAAGGTTCTACGTTAGCAGCAATCTCATTGGCTGCGTTACATATTAATACGCGGATCGGCGGAAGCAGAATTTGGTCCGTCTCTATGACAGCGCCATCTCGTAGTGCGGAGACGGACGAGCGCTGCGCCTGCGCTGTTGTGCTTAGCGGGGCGCGCTCTAGTGGGAAAGTTGTGTACGCGCTGACTACGCGGAACTATGTACACAACACACATGCTCTGTCGTCATTAATTACACTCCTGGAAATTGAAATAAGAACACCGTGAGTTCATTGTCCCAGGAAGGGGAAACTTTATTGACACATTCCTGGGGTCAGATAAATCACATGACCACACTGACACAACCACAGGCACATAGACACAGGCAACAGAGCATGCACAATGTCGGCACTAGTACAGTGTATATCCACCTTTCGCAGCAATGCAGGCTGCTATTCTCCCATGGAGACGATCGTAGAGATGCTGGATGTAGTCCTGTGGAACGGCTTGCCATGCCATTTCCACCTGGCGCCTCAGTTGGACCAGCGTTCGTGCTGGACGTGCAGACCGCGTGAGACGACGCTTCATCCAGTCCCAAACATGCTCAATGGGGGACAGATCCGGAGATCTTGCTGGCCGGGGTAGTTGACTTACACCTTCTAGAACACGTTGGGTGGCACGGGATACATGCGGACGTGCATTGTCCTGTTGGAACAGCAAGTTCCCTTGCCGGTCTAGGAATGGTAGAACGATGGGTTCGATGACGGTTTGGATGTACCGTGCACTATTCAGTGTCCCCTCGACGATCACCAGTGGTGTACGGTCAGTGCAGGAGATCGCTCCCCACACCATGATGCCGGGTGTTGGCCCTGTGTGCCTCGGGCGTATGCAGTCCTGATTGTGGCGCTCACCTGCACGGCGCCAAACACGCATACGACCATCATTGGCACCAAGGCAGAAGCGACTCTCATCGCTGAAGACGACACGTCTCCATTCGTCCCTCCATTCACGCCTGTCGCGACACCACTGGAGGCGGTCTGCACGATGTTGGGGCGTGAGCGGAAGACGGCCTAACGGTGTGCGGGACCGTAGCCCAGCTTCATGGAGACGGTTGCGAATGGTCCTCGCCGATACCCCAGGAGCAACAGTGTCCCTAATTTGCTGGGAAGTGGCGGTGCGGTCCCCTACGGCACTGCGTAGGATCCTACGGTCTTGGCGTGCATCCGTGCGTCGCTGCGGTCCGGTCCCAGGTCGACGGGTACGTGCACCTTCCGCCGACCACTGGCGACAACATCGATGTACTGTGGAGATCTCACGCCCCACGTGTTGAGCAATTCGGCGGTACGTCCACCCGGCCTCCCGCATGCCCACTATACGCCCTCGCTCAAAGTCCGTCAACTGCACATACGGTTCACGTCCACGCTGTCGCGGCATGCTACCAGTGTTAAAGACTGCGATGGAGCTCCGTATGCCACGGCAAACTGGCTGACACTGATGGCGGCGGTGCACAAATGCTGCGCAGCTAGCGCCATTCGACGGCCAACACCGCGGTTCCTCGTGTGTCCGCTGTGCCGTGCGTGTGATCATTGCTTGTACAGCCCTCTCGCAGTGTCCGGAGCAAGTATGGTGGGTCTGACACAACGGTGTCAATGTGTTCTTTTTTCCATTTCCAGGAGTGTATTTCACTTTTTAAGTGACAAAGGCATCGTATTCACTACATGTTATTATTGCGAGGTTACGGAATAATAATCTGTTGGGAGGTTACACTGAATGTGAATCTTATACATAGGTATTTTTAACTGTTGGGATGTTACAACTACTTGTAGCAATGGCTGCTGCAAATGAACTGTGGGGTATGTATTTTATTTTATATTGTCTTTCTGCTAATTATCATCAGCCTGTATTTTGTGGATACTCCTTGCCTTGCACGAAATCCATAATGTTACTTTGGGTGTAGCCCAAGACGGATATTCAGCCGAGTTTAAAAAAATGATGGCGGGACCATTGCAGGGCCCAAGACAATAGTAGGGGGAAGGAATGGAAGAACAAGGATAGAAATGTTGGCACACTACCCTAGTCCTCTCTGCCTCGGCGTACATGACTTGGAGAGCATAGGTGGAACAATTTTTCCTGTCGAATTCGTGAGCGAGTGTTTCCATTGTTTACTGGAAGTCCGCGGTAGAAGCTTCGAGTTATTTCTAGAAAACCTGTTTGTTAAAACGAACAAGGACTCCACAAGGCTCGCTCTTGCGGCGAGCCGGTTGGATAGTCATGTTGCGCCGGAAGGTGGCTCGGGATTGGCCGGAACGAGTGATAAAAAGTTCTTCTCCTTGAGTATGTTGTGGAGCGAACGGTTGACAGCTGAAGGAGAGACTAGCTGTAGTCTGGACGTGTAAGACATGCCGTTGGTCCGAAGGGGACACGCTGAACAGCTGTACCACGAGGCAATGAGGGTGAGACGCAATAGAATTGCATGCTGGCGTACTGCTGGTTAGGTCACTAGTTCGTATTAACAGATCTTTGTACCAAATTCTTTCTGAAGTGTTGAAATCTTTGACACGTTTGTGTTAAGTAAAATTCCTTACAAAATATTTTCCCTTGTTCCCATACAGTCCCGCCCCCCCTCCCCCTCCTCCCCTCCCTCACGCCCGTGCTGAACATTTTGTCTGCTGAGGTATTTCGTATTTATGAAAACTGCTTGTCAAGCTGTTTTAATTTCCTTCATATAAAAGTAGCTGTTAATAAATCCAAAGATTTAAATTCACTCTTTTACTTCAAGCCCCCCAAGTTATTTTCAGTTGCATCAGCCAGTAGATTCAGAAATATTTGTTGTACGGCTTAAACATCGCGTTCATCTCCATAACGCCGTACTGTGTTGCCTGTTTCCGTAGCGTTATGTTAAAGAAATTGTTTTAGTTGTTTTCAGGGCAGAAATTCCTCTGGAATATGACACCAGCCGGCCGGAATGGCCGTGCCGTTCTAGGCGCTGCAGTCTGGAACCGAGCGTACGGTCGCAGGTTCGAATCCTGCCTCGGGCATGGATGTGTGTGATGTCCTTAGGTTAGTTAGGTTTAATTAGTTCTAAGTTCTAGGCGACTGCTGACCTCAGAAGTTAAGTCGCATAGTGCTCAGAGCCATTTGAATATGACACCATCGTCAGTGAATGTGTGAAAGGAACAACAGGACTTAATGATGAATGGTGTTCCTGTCACAGTTTTCCTTTTTTTAAGCCATAAAAACCATTTAATTACAGTAGTTTACCACGATACCACTCCGTACTATCAAACTTCGAAAACAGCCGGCTCCTTGTGTAAGAAATTCACCAGTCTCCACTTAGGTCAAAGTAAACTAAGCGGCTAAAATTTGTTTGAAGATTTGTGATGATTACATGTAAATAATGCAGCTAGTGTTGGTGTATGATGAGGAGTGTCGACACGATAACTAAGCACTTTTACTACACATGGCATTGCATCATGCGGTAATTGGTGTAATGATATCTGGGAGAATGGCATAGGCGTGTGGTTCTCTGCTAGAGGTGGGCAGAGGTGTAGTCAATAAAGGCAATCAAATGTTATAAAGGTAGCATATTGTTAGCTTTACACAGGCAAAGTGGAGTGTGCGTCCAGTAAGCAGATGACAGGAACCGAGTATTAAACTGTTCACGTAGGCGCGTCAGTGCGGACATGCAGCTGCAAGCGCTTCGCAGACGTAGCGAGCAGCCTTGGTAACAGTAACATTCCAAGTGGCCCTGTGCTGCCGAGTCAGGACGGTGTGCCAGCATCACAACTCAGGTGGCTGGTGCGAAGAAGTTTGGTGGTGTCCCATTGCTGTGACATCTGAAAGACCAAACCCGGACTAATGAGGGGGCACTGTATCTGGCGGCTTCGGACTCCAGCGGCGCAGAGCTGGGAGGAAGCCATTTCCTACCTGCAGGGGAACTCCTAGTTACCGGTCTTGCAGAGATGGCGGCAGAGTGAGAGTGATCTCACGGCTAGGTCCCCAGGAAGAGGTTTTGCTTCACAGACGAGCTGTATTATGAAAGTTGCATCTGAAAAGTACTGTTGATCCCGCGGCCGAGACCAACGCATGGCAACCTTGAAGCATATCCCAGCTGCTCGGCTAGCCAGGGGGCGTGTATAGGACTGAAAGGGGCTTACTGACAAGCAAAACACTTTAGTGCCACAGAAACTTCCTGGAATCTGCTCATTGTCTGGAAAATCCGGTCACTACTGAGGAAGCTGTCGGCATGGTCAGTGTTCGTCGGCTGCAACCCATGCCCTAGCCGGCCGGAGTGGCCGAGCGGCTTTAGGCGCTACAGTCTGGAGCCGCGCGACCGCTAAGGTCGCAGGTTCGAAGCCTGCCTCGGGCATGGATGTGTGTGATGTCCTTAGCTTAGTTAGGTTTAAGTAGTTCTAAGTTCTATGGGACTGATGACCTCAGAAGCTAAGTCCCATAGTGCTCAGAGCCCCCCCCCCCCATGCCCTAAATAAGGCCCAGTCGAACAGCACTTGGAGAGCATGAGCGTTCCGGCGCCCTCCTGCCTAGCACTCTGAAGTGCAGCAGCGATTGGGGGTGAGGGATGAGGAGGAAGAGGACCGTCAAGGCTGCAGCCGGGCGCCGCTAGAGCTGGACAGTCGCCTTCTCAGACGTCAAGCAGTTTGCTTACAGTACCAGTTGCGTTAAATTACGTTTACGTTCTGCATTAGGAGTACTATGGCGTCTAAGCACAATTCAGAAACAGAAAAGGTGGAGAGACCACATAGTTCAGTGCCGTATGGGAATTGTTTTTTCGTATCGTATAAAGACCATGCAAGGCCTTAATACGCCATAGCACTACTATGAACTTTTTTTTTTTTTTCACTAGCTGCTTATATTTTATGACCCACCGTCTAATTTCTTATGGTGGGTCGTATATTGCCCACTCACACCGTTGCCCGTGTCCCGCCACGTGGAGGCGGGCTCTGTTTAGATCCATTTGATATCTTTTTTTTGTGCAGCATTAGAAAAACGTATAACTAATACAAAATCAAGTAAGATATTAATAAACAAAAAGAAATTAAATATTTAGAAAGAAGGAAGGAAGAGAACTAAATAGAGAAGTTATAGGTATAATATTGCCCGTCACCTGGTTGTGGGCGGCGGCCCGGGTCTTGGAATGAACCTCAAGACGCTGGCCGTTGCTCACCATGCCTTTAACATCTACTATCCTAAAAACTACCTTAACTAGAAGAGATTAGGGTACGTTAAAGCTAGAAACTAAGACTAAGACCTCCATGTCCAGCCTACTAAACTATTTACGATATACAATAGAGAGGTAACTGATTTTGTGCTTGGCTCAAAGTTGCTAATGAAAGGGTACTCGTAGTAAAAGTAATAAGGTAATGACGCTAACGGTTTGTGTTGAGCCTACAAGGCTCCTGGTAGAGTACATCAGGCGCAAGCACCTCCCGGCCCCGCCGACAACACGACCTGAACGGTGGTTTTCCCCGATCTACCATAGGTATCCGTCGGGTTGGGCTCAAAAGAGAGGAACCACAATTAAGATCCTTCCATCCAGGACGTGCGCCGCCTCTTACCAGGGGGGCGTGGGTCCCTTGAAGAGGTGCCCAACTTTAAGCTTCAGATGAGAAGTTCTTAGTATAGTGGAGGTTGAGGTATAGGCTGTGTAGGTTAGTTGTACAAACAGTTCACACTGAGCCAATGAGACTTACAATGATACGTGGTGTGGCAGTTAGCACCTTCCGGCCCCGCCAGCAACACAGCCTGAGCGGTGGTTTTCCCCGATCTACCATAGGTATCCGTCGGGTTGGGCTCAAAAGAGAGGGACCACAATTAAGATCCTTCCATACAGACTGTGCGCTGCCTCTTAACGGAAGGCGTAGGTCCCTTGAAGAGGTACCTAGCTTTAAGCTCTTATTGAACATGGAGATGCTGTTAACTGTTTATATATAAGGTGCAATCTGTTTTTAGGATTGTGTGTCACTTGTGCACCTCTTGTCGGTTGTTCCACTCTATTCTTTGAATTTAACTTGGTTGACACTATGGATCATCCGCGCTGGACGCTTCAATATCTGTGTTGGTGTCCTGGTCTGTATCTGTTTCTTCTTCATCACTCGTGGTGCTAATCATATCTGTGTCCCCCTGGGCATCGTGACGTCTGTTTGGACCGACTTGCCTTCGGTAGGGTCTGTTGCGCAAGTATTCTATTTGTTGGATCTTCGAGATTTCGTCCGTTAGTTTGTTGAGTTCAGTCCACCTTTCCGGGTCGCGTATTATGGCATGTAGTTCGTTCTGTGTGTTCAGGCGATTTATGTGTACTGTGTGTCTGCTGTTCGTGCGTTGTCCGCAGAAGAAGACAGTATGTTCAGGGGAACCTTCTTCCCCGCATGTGCATCTATTAGTCTGCTGCAGACTCACGCGGTACAGGTGCGTGGGATAAGGGCCATGTCCTGTGATGAAATGTACCATACCGCGGCTGGGATCAATATGTTTTAGTTTTAGTCTTTCCCGGATGTCAGGGAAGAAGTTGTATACACGGCGGCCCTTATCGCTGTTGGCCCACTCGCTCTGCCAGGTATCCACTCGCCATGCTCTGAGTTGGCGTGTTGTCTCAATAGGTACACCAGTGATCTGCCGAACCTGGTCTATTCTCCCCATCCTAAGCCAGTACATTGCTGCGCGGTACCTGATGGTGATATCTATGGGGAAAATTCCCATGACGACACATAGTGCGTCATTTGATGTTGTGTTAAATGCCCCTGTTAGTCGAAGTAGAACACTTCTTTGGCCTCGACGTACAATGGTTCTGTTGGTTGAGAGATTTAACCTGTGGGCCCACGTACTGGCAGCAAAGCATAGTACTGACTCGAAGAGAGCGCAATGGTATGTTCGTGTCACTGACAGGGGTAGTCTGAATTGTTCCGAATTTAGCCTAGCCAGTTTGTGTAGTATCTTTTCTGCTTTGTTTGTGCATATTCGCATGTGTTCGTGGAAGTTCAATCGTTCATCAATGTATACTCCTAGATAGCGTGTGACTGCTAGTCTTTTTATGTTAGTGTCCCCGATTTTGACTATTGGGTTCCTGCGCAGGATACCCTTTAGCAATGTATAAGTTGTTTTGTTTCCTGCTCTCTTTATTATCTGTGCACCATTGGGTTATTGTCCTAAGTGTTCCATTGGCTCTTTCTTCTAGCTGGGCACGGTTATTTGCTGAAACTACGACGAGTAGATCATCAGCATAAGCGACAGCTCCATCTGTCAAGATGTGCTCCTCTAGTAACAGTAGGAGCGGTTCTATAACTATGTCCCAGAAGATGGGGCCGCAGATCGACCCTTGTGGACAGCCCTTTGTAATTCGTTTAATCACTTTCTGGTTGTCCATTTGCCAAACGACCGTTCTGTCTCTGCAGTAGTCCATGAAACTATTATACAGAGACTCCGGTACCTGCAGGTGTCTGAGCCTCTTGAACAAGGCCGGCCACCAGAGGTTGTCGAAGGCAACTGAGATGTCTATCATAATTGCAAGTGTTTATTTGGAGGGTGTGTCGTGTACTATTTGGAGTGCTCTGTTAATTGCGTCGTCTATAGATTTCCCTTCCCTGAAGCCATATTGGTGTGGTTTCAGTCCCCGTAGTGTTCGGTGTGCTTGTAGTCTTTTGCAGAGTAGTTTTTCTTGTACTTTACCGAGTGTATTGATAAGGCAAATTGGTCTGTATGACTTGGGGTCTGACGTGTCTTTGTCTGGAGCCTTTTTGATGATAACCGCCTTGGAGGTCTTCCACACTGCAGGCACACGGCCCAGCTTTAATGCATCGTTTAACAACGTTGTGAGAAACGGGATGATCTGCGGTGCAATTTGTTTCAGTACCTCAGAGTGGATACTATGAACTGGAAAAACATTTATTGGAACGATATTAGAACACCAGCCACAAAGGTGATACCATGCATTTGTTTTCTGATGAAAGATGGTGAATGCTGGCTGAACTGAAGGAGGTAATTAGAGAGTGAAACTGAGTTAACCGTAAGTGGTGTAGTGATAAAATCTTTTATTGTTGACATCTTAAATTTTTTGAATTCTGTAAGTGTATTAATGCAAGGGGAGAATCATTTGGTAAAAAACGCGCTGCACAAGACTGATGCTATCTTACAAAAATTAATCCTGTGGAAATATTAGCTTCGAATTTATGACATGAAATATTTCTCATACGTCAAGACAAGGCGTGACTGAATACGTTCAGTAAATGAAATGTTTCGTCATGAATTCTCAAAGAAACTGCGAGACATTGCATGATTGAAGGTCGATTTCGATTTATTTGTCAGAGAATTTTCGCTGTTCATGCTAATGTACTTCATTGTTTCCGGCTTGAGGTGATAGATGTATGGTGGAAGGCTCAACACAACGACCTGTTTGGCCAGAACCGGCATTAAAAGATTTTAATGAAAGTTTACCCCAAGAGCAATGTCATCGACCGCAAAGACAAGCTGCTAAAGTTATTTCAGTGTTTGCTTCAACAACGTGTGTGAACGTTGTCTCTTCTCTTATGAAATTGACGAAGTCCCGGCATCGTGTAGAACATAATTATGATTTGCATAACTCTATGTGTTTGTACCACGAACCATATTTCAAATTTACATAATTATTACATATTGTAAAATCGAAATGCATATAAGTATACAAACATCATAACGTAATGTTAATTACTTGTATGAAACGTCTTTTGTAGTTCTGCTCACCGTATTAGTGCTGTATGACGTATTTATTTAATCGAGTGATGAAAGTAATTTTTTGGCAGAGAAATAAAAAGTTGAAAATAGATACACGTGATAAACGCTTGTTTGTAAAACTGTGTTGCAATATTAGTCTCTTGGAGGTAGCTGCACTGTGTTGCAAACATGTCTTCCTACGTTACACGCATTCACACATCTGCTCAGAATAGCGTAGTGATGGGGGAAAGCGGAGACTTAACAGGCTCGACTACTATCGCTGAGTCCGAAAGGGCCGGCCGGAGTGGCTGAGCGGTTCTAGGCGCTACAGTCTGGAACCTCGCGACCGCTACGGTCGCAGGTTCGAATCCTGCCTCGGGTATGGATGTGTGTGATGTCCTTAGGTTAGTTAGGTTTAAGTAGTTCTAAGTTCTAGGGGACTGATGACCTCAGAACTTAAATCCCATAGTACTCAGTGCAATGTGAACCATTTTTTTGAGTCCGAGCTAGCTCCAGGAGCTCAGATGTTGACACGGCCTGCCATAAATACAACACTAGGCTCCTGTCTTAGGCCAGACCATATCCGAAGATGAGGCTGTCCTCAATATTTTGGGATGCGATCAGAACGTCGGTCGAGGGTTTTATTTACTGGTAAGCCTTGCACATCTTCTGGTTTGGATAAATTACACTACTGGCCATTAAAATAGCTACACCAAGAAGAAATACAGATGATAAACGGGTATTCATTGAACAAATATACAGGGTGATTCAAAAAGAATACCACAACTTTAAAAATGTGTATTTAATGAAAGAAACATTATATAACCTTCTGTTATACATCATTACAAAGAGTATTTAAAAAGGTTTTTTTTCACTCAAAAACCAGTTCAGAGATGTTCAATATGGCCCCTTCCTGACACTCGAGTAATATCAACCCGATACTCCAACTCGTTCCACACTCTCTGTAGCATATCAGGCGTAACAGTTTGGATAGCTGCTGTTATTTCTCGTTTCAAATCATCAATGGTGGCTGGGAGAGGTGGCCGAAACACCATATCCTTAACATACCCCCATAAGAAAAAATCGCAGGGGTTAAGATCAGGGCTTCTTGGAGGCCAGTGATGAAGTGCTCTGTCACTTTTCCCTTTGCACAAACACCCACTCTCTGTAAACTGTTTATACCAACGTTTAATACACCACCTATCAGGAGGTTTAACACCATACTTCGTTCGAAATGCACGCTGAACAACTGTCGTCGATTCACTTCTGCCGTACTCAATAACACAAAAAGCTTTCTGTTGAGCGGTCGCCATCTTAGCATCAACTGACGCTGACGCCTAGTCAACAGCGCCTCAAGCGAACAAACGTACAACTAAATGAAACTTTATAGCTCCCTTAATTCGCCGACAGATAGTGCTTAGCTCTGCCTTTTGTCGTTGCAGAGTTTTAAATTCCTAAAGTTGTGGTATTCTTTTTGAATCACCCTGTATTATTGTAGAACTGATATGTGATTACATTTTCACGCAATTTGGGTACATAGAGCCTGAGAAATCAGTACCCAGAACAACCACCTCTGGCCATAATAACGGCCTTGATACGACTGGGCATTGAGTTAAACTGAGCTTGGATGGCGTGTACAGATACATCTGCCCATGCAGCTTAAACACGATACCACAGTTCATCAAGAGTAGTGACTGGCGTATTGTGACGAGCCAGTTGCTCGGCCACCATTGACTACAGGTTTTCAATTGGTGAGAGATCTCGAGAATGTGCTGGCCTGGGCAGCAGTCGAACATTCTCTGTATCCAGAAAGGTCCATACAGTACCTGCAACATGCGGTCGTGCATTATCCTGCTGAAATGTAGGGTTTCGCAGAGATAGAATGAAGGGTAGAGCTACATGTAGTAATACATCTGAAATGTAACGTCCACCGTTGAAGGTGCCGTCAATGCGAACAAGAGGTGACCCAGACGTGTAACTAATGGCACCCCATACCATCACACACGGTGATACGCCAGTATAGCGATGACGAATACACGCTTCCAGTGTGCGTTCACTGCGATGTAGCCAAACACGTATGCGACCATCATTATGCTGTAAACAGAATCTGGATTCATCCAAAAAAATGACGTTTTGCCATTCGTGCACCCAGGTTCGTCGTTAAGTACACCATCGCAGGCGCTCCTGTCTGTGATGCAGCGTCAAGGGTAACCGCAGTCATGGTCTCCGAGCTGATAGTCCATGCTGCTGCAAACGTCATCAAACTGTTCGTGCAGATGGTTTTGTCTTGCAAACGTCCCCATCTGTTGACTCATGGACCGGGACGTGGCTGCACGATCCGTTACAGCCATGCGGATAAGATGCCTGTCATCCAGCACGGGGTTCCGAATTATCCTCCTAAACTCATCTTCTTCCTGACGGTTAAATTTCGCGTCTGTAGCACGTCATCTTCGTGGTGTAGCAAATTTTAATGGCCAGTAGTGTAGCTTTCGGCATTGGGAATATCTGATTCAGTGATGAGAACCTGGGTTATTGGGTGTGGGTTGGGTTTCGGGGGGGGGGGGGGCAGTTGACGATGACGATGGGGGAAGCAGAGGGGCCAGGGAAAGTTAGTCAATGATGCTGGGTGGTCTTTCCACTGTCTTGAATACAACGCAGAGTTCGTACTGGGGTATATGTTTTCATATGGCAAGCTGAGTCAGGAGACGCGGTTTCGGCATCCGAGGAGTTGACGCCGCCAAGCTGTGGCGGAGCCGTGTAGTTTCTTTTCGCCGCCGAAGGGCTGCCATAAGCTGTACGCCGTTGATAATGCGCGTCTGTCTTTCTTTTGCACTGACCTGCGTTCGAAATCGAATTGTGCATTGCTTGATTCCGGCATCAGTTCCTCTTCACCTGATTACCGCTGGTCGTATTGGTCAGTCCAGCTACGGAAATTTCCTAGTTTGCTGGTTGTTCGCGATAATTATCGATCTATTTCAGGTGATTTTTTAAATGTAGTAAGTTAGACTCTTTTTAAATTATGGGTGGGAGATTTTTAGTGATCCTGAAAATGTCGTGTATCCAAAGAACTTTTGACCAAAATATTGTTAGGTTGTGATCGGTTTCGTGGTGAGAGAATTTTTTTCTTTAAATTCCAGGCTGAAGAGAAATATACACTGACGGAAAAGAGATCGTAACACCGAGAAAGGGTTGTGCTGCGTAAACGAACGTTTGAAGGCCTGTTTCTACATCTAAAAGATGATGTTTATTGAAACTTCGCGCCAGTAGTATAAGAGCGACGCTTGTAGCGCCACGATGAGGACACAAATCAGATTTGCTTTTAAGTACTTGCTGTAATGGCCAAGAGCGTTAGTAACCTTTGAGACTGGACAGGGTGAGTTGATACACTCCTGGAAATGGAAAAAAGAACACATTGACACCGGTGTGTCAGACCCACCATACTTGCTCCGGACACTGCGAGAGGGCTGTACAAGCAATGATCACACGCACGGCACAGCGGACACACCAGGAACCGCGGTGTTGGCCGTCGAATGGCGCTAGCTGCGCAGCATTTGTGCACCGCCGCCGTCAGTGTCAGCCAGTTTGCCGTGGCATACGGAGCTCCATCGCAGTCTTTAACACTGGTAGCATGCCGCGACAGCGTGGACGTGAACCGTATGTGCAGTTGACGGACTTTGAGCGAGGGCGTATAGTGGGCATGCGGGAGGCCGGGTGGACGTACCGCCGAATTGCTCAACACGTGGGGCGTGAGGTCTCCACAGTACATCGATGTTGTCGCCAGTGGTCGGCGGAAGGTGCACATGCCCGTCGACCTGGGACCGGACCGCAGCGACGCACGGATGCACGCCAAGACCGTAGGATCCTACGCAGTGCCGTAGGGGACCGCACCGCCACTTCCCAGCAAATTAGGGACACTGTTGCTCCTGGGGTATCGGCGAGGACCATTCGCAACCGTCTCCATGAAGCTGGGCTACGGTCCCGCACACCGTTAGGCCGTCTTCCGCTCACACCCCAACATCGTGCAGCCCGCCTCCAGTGGTGTCGCGACAGGCGTGAATGGAGGGACGAATGGAGACGTGTCGTCTTCAGCGATGAGAGTCGCTTCTGCCTTGGTGCCAATGATGGTCGTATGCGTGTTTGGCGCCGTGCAGGTGAGCGCATGTTTGGGACTGGATGAAGCGTCGTCTCACGCGGTCTGCACGTCCAGCACGAACGCTGGTCCAACTGAGGCGCCAGGTGGAAATGGCATGGCAAGCCGTTCCACAGGACTACATCCAGCATCTCTACGATCGTCTCCATGGGAGAATAGCAGCCTGCATTGCTGCGAAAGGTGGATATACACTGTACTAGTGCCGACATTGTGCATGCTCTGTTGCCTGTGTCTATGTGCCTGTGGTTCTGTCAGTGTGATCATGTGATGTATCTGACCCCAGGAATGTGTCAATAAAGTTTCCCCTTCCTGGGACAATGAATTCACGGTGTTCTTATTTCAATTTCCAGGAGTGTATTAATCAAGTGTCGATATTATTCAGGTCACGAAGATGATATAATCAACAGCTGTTTGTGTTTGAACGAGGTCCTGCAGTAGGGGTATGAAAAGTGTTGATTGTTACTTCTATAGTACTGCAGATAAACTTCTCAGGAATGTGGGCACTGTGCATGATTGCTGGCAGTGTTTGTGGGGAGAATGTACGGTCGCAAGAAGACTGGGCTCTGGACTGCCACATGTCACAACCGAGAGAAAGACCATCGTATTCGGTGTATGTCTCTAGCGCATTGTAGCGGATCTGAGTAGAACTTGGCGACATAGTGACACAACAAACTCTTACAAATCGGTTACTTCAAGGAGAGTTCCAAGTCAGTCGCCCTGATATGTGAATCCTACAGCCCCCAATCCATCGCCGTTTGCGACTTCGGTGGTGACGAGGGAGAACTCATTGGAGAGCAGGTTTGAGGAAGTTGTGCTTTCTAATCAGACTTGGTTCTGCCTCAGTGATGACCGTGTGTTGGTTAGAAGGAGGCCTGCAACCCAACCTGTACGAGAGCTAGACACACTGGACCTACACCTGGTGTTAAAGCCTGGGGTCCGATTTCGTATGACAGCAGGAGCACTCTCGTGGTTATCCCGTACACCCTGAAGGCAATTTTGCACGTCAGTCTGGTGATTCGACATGTTGTTGTGTCACTTATGAACAGTATACCAAGGAGTGTTCTCCGACAGGATAACGCTCGCTCACATACTGCTGTTGTAGACCAACATGCTCTAGAGAGTGTCGGCATGTTGCTTCGGCCTGCTCGACCTCCAGTTTCTGTCTCCAATCTAGCACAAACGGAACATCATCGGACAAAAAATCCATCGTCATCCATAACCAGATTCAACCGTCCCATGTTGACCAAATGTAACAGGAATGGAACTCGATCGTACAAACTGACATCCGGCACCTGTCAGTAGAATGCATGGAAATTTATATGCTTGCATCCAACGTTGTGGCACTTACACCGGTTATTAATTAACCTACATTTCACATTGGCAATTACTTTTCGCGTGCTTGCATTAACCTGTGATCTTACAATGTAAATCACTTAATACGTGAAACGTCCCCTTAGAAAAATTATGAATGACTGTCCTGGTAAACCCCTTACGTTATTTGATTTTCAAACAGCTGAGCAAAACTGAACGTTCTCAGACATTTATCTCTTTACTTATTCTGATCATCACTTAACTCACACAATATTTTTAGCGCAACGCAATCTGACTTTCAATAATCCCTACAAAAGAATGGCCCTGACTAACAATAACCTATGCCTTTCATGAATCACTTACCTCACAAAAATCTTCGTTACTCGAACTACTGCAATACAGCGAGCGCCAATACTGCCAGCGAAATGAAAGATTCAAACTACGGAAGGCACTAACTACTGATAGGCATACTTAGAAAATGAAAGATTTTGATAGAGAGCAAACAATGTATTTACCTTAATAATGTTCAAACGTCATCATATATATATATATATCAGTTCATGATGTCCGGTATTACAAATTTACTCTTTCTGACGGACACTCTCCGCTCTCAAAATTCTGCCATCTCTCTCCCCACATCCACCACCGCTGACGGCTCACCTCCAACTGCGCAACGCTACACGCTGTTTACATCCAACTGCCCAACAATACAATAGCGAATATTCCAACAATGCCAACCAGCCACAGACTTCTCACAGAATAGCCAGTGATTTTCATACAGAGCGCTACGTGACGTTACCAACATGAAAACCTAAACAGCCCACTTACATACGTTACATTTACATATTCCCGAATGTTCATTATTGTACATTAATTATTTTGGTGTTGCGACTTTTTACCGTCAGTGTGCAATTCCTTCACTATTTCTAAAATGATTGGAGGAAATGGAAACCAAATGACTATTCATTGTGTGGAATCACTGAGATTTGAACACATCTTACAACTTTCGAAAAAATGTCATCCGCACATTTCCAGAGATAGTAAGGGCAAGTAAGAGTTAATCCAATAGCAGGAGAAGCTTAATGGCTGAGGCATCTTGCTTACAAGATAGGTATACAGAAGTATGGAAAATCAACTGGAGAGTCTCGTTTGGCTTTAGGGAAGATAGAGCTAAGTAATAGGTGATTCTGAATTTGCGTTTCATCATGGAACAAAGACCTAAGAGTGAACAATTTCATGGCTTTGGTCGGTATAAGGACAACGTTTAACCATGTAAAATTGTGAAAGATATTCGAAATTCTCAGGAAGACATTTGCAAGTTATAGAGGAAGACGGGAATTTATAATATGAATAAGAGCCACGAGGCCGCAATAAAAATGGAACAACAAGAACAGAGTGCTCTGATTATGAAGGTGCAAGACAATGCTGAAACATTTCTCCACTACTTCTCTATATGTACATCGAAGAAGCGATGATGGGAATAAAAGAGTTTCTGGAGTGGTATTAAAATCAAACAATAAGAAACATCAACGATAATATATGACGATGATGCTGTTGTCCTCAGTGAAAGCCAGTACGAGCAGCAGCATATCTGAATAGCTTAGTCTGCTTAGCACAGATCATGGTTTAAGAGCAAACAGAAGAAAGACGAAAGTAATGAGGAGTAGCAGATACTGCATTAGTGATAAACTCAACATCAAAATTCGGTACCACAATACAAAGAATGAAAGAATTGCGCTACCTTGGAAGCAACATAATTATCACCTACGAAGCTTTCCTGGCTAAAAGAGGTCTACCGGTGTTAAAAATTACCCTTAATTTGAGGAAGATATTCCTGAGAATCTAAGTTTGGAGCGCAGCATTTTATGAGAGAAAGCAAGGACTCTCGGGTAAGCGGAGAAGAAGAGGAAATATTTTGAAATTTGTGGTAAGGTCTTATGGGACCAAACTACTGGGTTCATCGGTTCCTAAACTTACGCACCACTTAATCTAACTTAAACTAACTTACGCTAAGGACGACACACACACCCATGCCCGAGGGAGGACTCGAACCTCCGACGTGGGTAGTCGCACAGACCCGGGAGAATAATGGGTTAGAAGCATTTGTGATGTGGTGTTACAGAAACGTACTTAAAATTAATTGACTGATGTGATAAAGAGCTGGGAGGTTGTCCTCAGTAAAATTCTTAGAATTCATCATCATGACAAATCAGTTTCTGGACCTGCCATGGAAATCAGGGAGGAGAATCAGACAGCGCTCAAAGAAACTTCCACTTCACTCCCAACAAGTTTTACCTGTGAGATGCAACATGACCATAAGTACTTCCCTTAACGTGCTGCATAAGCTAGAATTTGTATTCAAATGCACAACACAGCCGCGAAAGGAAGCGCGATCACAAAGGACACGTTTGAGGACCATCGCGTCGGCTGAGGCAGGATAAGGAGCGGAAAATCAGGAATGGATCCTATAAGTGGTCACCAACATTCTTGCGCTTACGCCGGTATATCAGGAGGAGCAGGGCTCGGGAACAAGCATGGGCTGAATAATGGAGACTGGAACGATGGAGGGAGAAACAATAATGGATATTGCAACGGAGGATGGTAGAATAAAAAAAAATTACAATAGAGGACCACAAAACAATGTGGGGAATAATCATCGTGGGGGAGTTTTCGAAGTTAACAATGGAGGAGGTGTGGTAGACCAAATTACAGCCGAGATCATGGAAATCCGTGGCCACAACCCACATCCCCATCAACGTGATTACAGCACTTGTAGAAACTGAGGTTCAGTTAAGGACGTGGGCGCAATTGTAATACCCACGTCACCAATCGGGAGTCTTATTTGACAAGAAGGAATCAAATACGACAAGGGACATACATCACTATTAAAGGTAACAATAGTCAACGAGGAATTAGACAAAATTTTCGATAGTGGTTTCCACATTTGGCAATTGCAGAAACACATTAAACAGATGTAAAGCAAATCATAGTTGGACGGAACTCCCGTTTAGGAAATTACAACTAAAGCTGCAATAATAAGAAAGATTACGGAAATGCATAGACAAGTAACATGTGAATTAATGTGCAAAGGACACATGTCGATAGAAATTAACAGCTGATATCGTAACAGGAGTGGACCTTCTGATTGATTACAGTGCATTACTTGATCTGGGATGAGGCGACAAGCAGTTTTGGCACAAATTCGAGGAAGTTGTTTGAGACTATGTGTGGACTGTCGAAATAGGCAGAACGGAATACTTGCGGACAGAAAGAAGAGGATGAGGATTCAAGGTTACAGGAAGAATATATGAGAGAAATTGATCTCGTGATTCAGGCACGTGTGAATCAAATCACGCTCATAGGAGCAGAAGACACAGAAAATTACGTACAATCCTACAAGAAAATCTTGATGTATTCCTACCGAAAACAGGCGCAATCGACAGTCTACAGTGCTCCTCCTAAGCGAAAGAACACCAAAAATTCCTTGCAACTCCATGACCTACTCCGCTATCCTACTGGTCAAAGTTGCATCAGGAAATTTTATGCACGTTGAGAGAAGGGGCAGAACATGCAGTGTCGACGTGTAACAGCTCATTATGCGCTGCTGAGAAGAAAGACCGATCAGTTCGCCTGATATTAGACTCCAGAAAAACCTGTACAATAACGGTACTGGGAACAGACAGGTCTGAAAAACTGCAAGAGGGTTAAGGTTTTGATGCCACTCGAACATCGTGAAAGCTTCTGGCAAGTCAACTTACACGCCTCCTGCCGGAAGTGCGTGGTATTTATAGTTCCAGGTCGCTGTGCCATCGCACAGTTTCCAACAGCTTGGACCTGTAAGGACTTGAGAAGGTTCCTTAGCGTTATTAATTTTCGCGAGGAATTTATAATATCGATACATTAGCAACTCCATGAATCTATGCACTGACAGGAAAAAGACGCCGTGGATCTGGGCACGAACTACCAGAAAATGAATTCTAAGTAGTGAAGAGGGCATTCATAAACGCACAATATTAGCACATCCCGACCAGTCTGTCGATTGTTTTACAAAGGCACTGAAAGCACAAAATCGAGAGTCAGGATCACGATCTTACACGTTCAAAAGAATTGCTTTTGATAGTACTGACGAAAAGGGAGAAAAACTGCTCTGTTACTGAGTTTGACGCTCTGCCCGTCTTATGGGTTAAAAAATTTCCTATACTTCGTCTTTGGATAGGAGTAAAAACGGACAGAAGTATACGTGGACCACCGAGCATTAGAATTTCTTCAAATGGTTCAAATGGCTCTGAGCACTATGGGACTCAACTGCTGTGGTCATAAGTCCCCTAGAACTTAGAACTACTTAAACCTAGCTAACCTAAGGACAGCACACAACACCCAGCCATCACGAGGCAGAGAAAATCCCTGACCCCGCCGGGAATCGAACCTGGGAACCCGGGCGTGGGAAGCGAGAACGCTACCGCACGACCACGAGATGCGGGCAGAATTTCTTCTCACAGTGTAAGTCACCCATGATAGTTTAACGTCATATATACTCTATTTGCAGGAATTTGATTATCTTTTATGTGCGTACCAGGAAAACAAATATTATTTTCCAGGCACTACAATAAGTAGTAGAGGACACTGAAGATAATCAGTTCAGCTTATATCCTATCTAATGATTATAGCTTTAGAAAACTACATAACGGTATCTTTGCCAGACATAGCTAGCGGGAAGGATAAGGACCCAGCTATCTGACGATTGATGGAAAGATGGGAGGCACGGATGAAACATCTATTCGGCCGTTCTACTTTGTGTGGAAGGGAAACTTGTTTCACAGGAGGATTGTTATTGATTCGCCATGGGGACTCTGCGTACCAAAAGAGCTAAATAACAAAATAATAAGGTGTACGCATCTCAGGTATGGACATAAGAGTGTGGTGTGGGGAAGGCAAATGGTCGACTTCGGGGAGATTAAGGATAGTGTTGTAAAGGAAACCACATATAGGATCCTAGTGCGACCTATTCTAGGAAACGGCTCGAGTGCATGGGGTCCGCACCAGGTTACCGGTAGGATCAAACAACACGCAAGTGTTATGGAGATGCTCCAATAATTCAAGTTGGAATCCCTGGGGGAAGGCGATGTTCTTTTCGAGGAACACTACTGGGGAGGCTCCCCCCGTCGGAGGTTTGAGTTCTCCCTCGGGCATGCGTGTGTGTGTCGTCCTTAGCGCAAGTTAGTTTAAGTTAGACTAAATAGTGTGTAGACTTAGTGACAGACGACATCAGCAGTTTCGTCCCATAAGACCTTACCACAAATTTCCTACTACTGAGAAAATTTAGAGAACGGACATTTCAAGCTGACTGCCAAAGTATTATACCTCTGCCAATATCCATTTCGCGTAAGGACCCGAAGATAAGATTAAAAAAACTGAGGCTCACATGAAATCATACAGACAGTCGTTTTCCCTTGTTCTGTCTGCAAGTGGAACAGGAAAGGCAATGCCTAGTAGTGGCATAGGGTACCCTCCGCCACGCACCCTCTGGTGGTTTGTGGAGTATGTATTTAGATGTAGAAATACCTGTAGATTATGGTCCAGAAAAATGTTTCTTAAAGTTAGCAAAGTTGTGCAGTTTCAGCACTGTGGAGTGTGGGATCAGGTAAGTCCTTATTGTCTGTAAGGTTTGTCAGAAAGCCGAACCAAGCACCTGGGCAATATAAGCACCACTTTACTGCATAATACCTCGGAAATTACATATAACTACAGCTGATTTAATGGCACTATTAACTGCAACAAGCCATGCACATAGTGGTTGTGGTGGAGCTAACGCCTAAACACGTGACTGTCTCACCTTTACAAAGGGTTTGTCCAATGCACTACACAAAGATTTCCTGTCACGAAAGGATGTGGGCACAAAATAATAGCTGACAGTGGAAAGCAGGCCAACTGAGATTAGTGAAGCGCCACATTATAAAGACATAGAATGCAACCAACATACGGGTACATATTTGTGTACCGTCTGAGACTGAACGCTGCAGAACCTATCATGAGGGATCTCGGAAATATACGGTGCATATACTGCCTTAAACAGCACGGTAGGTGAAGCGTTGTTCGAAGAGAATTTCAAATTCTGCTAAACGGGATGCCTCATGGTTCTACCCTGCTGCCACCATTAACAGCATTGAATGATATACGCCCTTACGAAAAGGTTAGAGAGCTGGTGGACACCCAGGAGGGCACTCATTATGCAGACTCTAGATAGAATCCGTGATGCTAGAAGGAAGAGCGAAGAGGAAGGCATGGGGGAGGGAGTAACCATGCCGGACAGAATGTTCTGGACAAATCTTTCTGTCTCTCTAATACGAATCACACATACAAATGCATATGGATTAGAAACCATAAAGTCCACATGAGAGTCTTTATGAAAAGAAAGTTTGGTGGTAACAGCTTAGCGAGAAGGAATTTAAGCAATTACTGTAATCGGATCAGAACAACAAGTTTAATGATCAATGCGTGCTATGCAACAAGAATAATTATTTATAACACATCAGCTATCAGCATCCTGAAATGCAGGAGGATCTGCAGCGAATTGACGCATGGTGCAGGGAATGGCAATTGAATCTCAATGTAGACAAGTGTAATGTGCTGCGAATACGTAGAAAGATAGATCCCTTATCATTTAGCTACAAAATAGCAGGTCAGCAACTGGAAGCAGTTAACTCCATAAACTATCTGGGAGTACGCATTAGGAGTGATTTAAAATGGAATGATCATATAAAGTCGATCGTCGGGAAATCAGATGCCAGACTGAGATTCATTGGAAGAATCCTAAGGAAATGCAATCCGAAAACAAAAGAAGTAGGTTACAGTATGCTTGTTCGCCCACTGCTTGAATACTGCTCAGCAGTGTGGGATCCGTACCAGATAGGGTTGATAGAAGAGATAGAGAAGATCCAACGGAGAGCAGCGCGCTTCGTTACAGGATCATTTAGTAATCGCGAAACCGTTACGGAGATGATAGATGAACTCCAGTGGAAGACTCTGCTCAGTAGCTCGGTACGGGCTTTTGTTAAATTTTCGAGAACATACCTTCACCGAAGAATCAAGCAGTATATTGCTCCCTCCTACGTATATCTCGCGAGGAGACCATGAGGATAAAATCAGAGAGATTAGAGCCCACACAGAAGCATACCGACAATCGTTCTTTCCACGAACAATACGAGACCGGAATAGAAGGGAGAACCGATAGAGGTACTCAGGGTAACCTCCGCCACACACCGTCAGGTGGCTTGCGGAGTATGGATGTAGATGTAGATGTATGTACAAGAACCAAGAAGGGGCAATAAGCGTGGAAGACCAAGAACGAAGAGCTCGGATTAAAAAGTGTGTACGAGTGAGATGCAATCTTTGGTTCCCACATTTCAATCCAGTCATCGCGAAAGTAATGCAGGAAGTGAAAGAAAAGTCCAAGATTGGAATTAAAATTCAAGGTGAAAGTGGGGACTGTCACACATATGCACATTAGACACTGCTGAAGGTAGATTCGGCCAAGAAATACGTAATATGTCTGCAGCTGACCATGTTGTTTGGCTGTTGTGGTAGAAGACTTACTGGGACTGTTTCTCTTCCGATGCACTCATTTTTCAGTAGTCATTCAAGTTCTTATCAACTTGTTGAGGGGGATTTGAATTGATTTTTGTCTTCTTGTTTACTCAGTCGACGCAGACCAGTATCATAGATGATGTTTTGTTGATTTTTATCCTCACCACTGATGCCTGTGCAGCTGAGTGTTATATGTATTTCACACCAGGTAACGATAGAGGGTAATATATGTTAGAAATGAACAATCGTTTTGTATTTTCACAGAAGCATGTGGAAAGATATGGGAGAGGCGAAGGAGTTCGTTCGTTGATTGAAGGGTAACAGAGACAAAACCAAATGACAGCGGGAAGAAGCTTTGTGGGGCAGAAACTACCCAAATGATGAACAGTCAGCAGCTACCCTATAACCAGCGTCAGGATTTCATAATGTATATCATGTATGCGTTGATTCATATTATGTGTTCATAGCATTCACGAGAATGGAGGATTCGTGTACATACATACGACCAAAGAGGACGTGATGCATTGAATAAAAATTAATGAGGAGTTCCAAACAGTAAATGAAGATTAAAATAAAGTATGGTGTTAATAGTATGGGAGAAAGGTAGTAATGGCACCTCTGCATGAGTTTGGGAACTACCCAGTGAACATCTATGGTATATATTAAATATGGTACATAGTTGTAAGTGAGTTCACAGGTGATACAAGAACTTTATGAAGGAGAGAAGGTCGATCGGAAGCAGCAATGCAGGCTGCTATTCTCCCATGGAGACGATCGTAGAGATGCTGGATGTAGTCCTGTGGAACGGCTTGCCATGCCATTTCCACCTGGCGCCTCAGTTGGACCAGTGTTCGTGCTGGACGTGCAGACCGCGTGAGACGACGCTTTATCCAGTCCCAAACATGCTAAATGGGGGACAGATCCGGAGATCTTGCTGGCCAGGGTAGTTGACTTACACCTTCTAGAGCACGTTGGGTGGCACGGGATACATGCGGACGTGCATTGTCCTGTTGGAACAGCAAGTTACCTTGCCGGTCTAGGAATGGTAGAACGATGGGTTCGATGACGGTTTGGATGTACCGTGCACTATTCAGTGTCCCCTCGACGATCACCAGTGGTGTACGGCCAGTGTAGGAGATCGCTCCTCACAGCATGGTGCCGGGTGTTGGCCCTGTGTGCCTCGGTCGTATGCAGTCCTGATTGTGGCGCTCACCTGCACGGTGCCAAACACGCATACGACCATCATTGGCACCAAGGCAGAAGCGACTCTCATCGCTGAAGACGACACGTCTCCATTCGTCCCTCCATTCACGCCTGTCGCGACACCAGTGGAGGCGGGCTGCACGATGTTGGGGCGTGAGCGGAAGACGGCCTAACGGTGTGCGGGACCGTAGCCCAGCTTCATGGAGACGGTTGCGAATGGTCCTCGCCGATACCCCAGGAGCAACAGTGTCCCTAATTTGCTGGGAAGTGGCGGTGCGGTCCCCTACGGCACTGCGTAGGATCCTACGGTCTTGGCGTGCATCCGTGCGTCGCTGCGGTCCGGTCCCAGGTCGACGGGCACGTGCACCTTCCGCCGACCACTGGCGACAACATCGATGTACTGTGGAGACCTCACGCCCCACGTGTTGAGCAATTCAGCGGTACGTCCACCCGGCCTCCCGCATGCCCACTATACGCCCTCGCTCAAAGTCCGTCAACTGCACATACGGTTCACGTCCACGCTGTCGCGGCATGCTACCAGTGTTAAAGACTGCGATGGAGCTCCGTATGCCACGGCAAACTGGCTGACACTGACGGCGGCGGTGCACAAATGCTGCGCAGCTAGCGCCATTCGACGGCCAACACCGCGGTTCCTGGTGTGTCCGCTGTGCCGTGCGTGTGATCATTGCTTGTACAGCCCTCTCGCAGTGTCCGGAGCAAGTATGGTGGGTCTGACACACCGGTGTCAATGTGTTCTTTTTTCCATTTCCAGGAGTGTAATTAAATGCTTTGAGATATAAAAATCGTGTAAAATTTTAAAACAGGCTGACACTGCCATTTTGATTCATTTAGGAAGACATTATTACAGAATTAAATTCCAACTGCGAATTTTACTCAGCAAATGTAGACCAAATGTGGTCTCTTTATTGCTTGATTTCTATGATTGATAATACTTTGAGGTCATCTTAATTTCTTACTTCCTTTGTGAAGGCCAATGATTTATATAATTGAAAACATTATAGAAAAGTATTTATTAACTTGTGTTAGACAACATGCGATTCAGTGTACTGAGTCGACTGGAAAGAATTGCACATGGTCAGTTGATATTGAGGAGTGGGAGCACTGGAAACATGATGTATGCTTGCAGCCAGACACATCTGGAGGGTGGTGCAGTAGCAGGTGGTGATATCACAGCACAACGCCAGGAAGTTGGGTACGTGCCTCAGTGTCATGTGCCACAGCCTAATGCCAACTCGTCCTGGCAGCTGGGGATTGTACATGGGGTACTAAGCTGAGAGTGATGGCACACAATGGAGTTGTCCCTCGGGATGTAGCAGCGAGCCGTAGGTGAGTGATGTGGAAGCTGATGGGAATATCTGCGTGACATGGTGGCACGATGGAGGGATTCCCGAACCTGAAAAAGCTGTTGCAATTGGTCAGCTGATACTTCCCTGCACCTAATCCTCATGCAGTTGACAATACGGAACTGAATGTGTCAGCTGCAACCTTATGCTCTTGCTATTCGCTTCATCTGATGAAACAAAATCTAATCATCACACACCACTGCCAGATATTTCTTTGACTGCTGAGCATTATCAGCAACAAATTCTCGTGCAGACAATTTTCTATTGCTGTCTGACATAGATAATGGCGCAGGTCAGCTAAACTTCTTCTCATCACATATCTGCCTAGCAGCATGTCGACCGCCTAGTCCAGGGGCGGGCAAACGTTGCACGCGGCTCACGAGCGCACAGCGCTGCACGTGTGCTGCTCGCGTGCAGGCGTCGACGGGGCCGTGGCGACAGCCGACAGGTTGCGGCAGTGTAGTGCCAGGCTAAGCTGCGGACGTTGATGCGAAGCGAGCACTATGTAGTGAACGTTGTATTTCAAGAAACGGAGAAGTGGAGATTTGCTATCTTTTAAAAAGTAATGGAAGAATCAGTTTTTCTTTGTGCAAAAACGTGAAAATTCGAAATGTTTAATATGTGACAGTATTCTTGCTGGTCAACGGAAGTTTAGTATTGAAGGCCATTGTAATAAATTTCACAAGGACGAGTACAATTTATTGTCGGATTCTGAGCGGATGGGGAATTGACTGAGCTTAAGAAGAGCGATCTGACGATACCAGATGAATCTGTCGTAGTTGGCCGGCCGGAGTGGCCGAGCGGTTCTAGGCACTACAGTCTGGAACCGTGCGACCGCTATGGTCGCAGGTTCGAATCCTGCCTCGGGCATGGATGTGTGTGATGTCATTAGGTTAGTTAGGTTTAAGTAGTTCTAAGTTCTAGGGGACTGATGACCACAGCAGTTAAGTCCCATAGTGCTCAGAGCCATTTGAATTTGTCGTAGTTGCTGTTGTCACGAGAGATCTGCGACTTTCTCTCGTCATGTCTCTCATCTAACTGATTTAACATTTTATGGAGCACTGTTTTCAAGTTTTCAGGACGACAACAATAATAGCCCAGCCGTATGTGCAAGTTATAAGACTGCGCTTAATATAGCGAGAGCTGGAAAACCATTTGCTGAATTAATAAGTCTCGGTTAAGAGCAAACATCAGTGATGAAAATTTACGTAACTGTTTGTGTTTGTCTGTATGTAGAAATTTTGTTCCAGATATTAAACGTATTGTAAACTCCACCTGTGATAATTAAATAAAACGTATCGTAGGTAATAGGTACTCTTTCAAACCATGATTTCTTTCAAGCACTCCTACTAACCTTATTCATTCACTCAATAAAGCAAGCTAGGAAACAAAACGCATTACAGAGGAAGGAGCGGACAGAAGGTATGGTGGGGATGGGAGATAAGCGGGTGGCCAGCTTGCCCCTGTGTGCACGCGGAACACCTGTTAACTGCACGCGTGCAAGTGCACCGCACATGTGCAGGATTCCTGCCCGCCCCTGGCCTAGTCCATGAAACACATGTATTGTTCAGTTGAGCACCATGATCACTGTCAGAGCACAACTGAAGCTACATCAGAGAACAGCACCAGTTGCTCCTGCACACAGCCTGAATTCTCTGATGACTGCGATTATTGATCACACGTATGTGGTCCGGAACTAAGATGGTGCAGAAGATTAGTCTTAACTAGTCTGAACTGTCAGGCACTGGAACATGCCCCATCAGTGTCCTCATCTCTGCTTGCCACAGTGTAGCAATATGCCTGACTGCGTTGGTCTATTTTACATACCCTTCCCGAGTTCTGTGGACATGAAAGTGACCCCTACAATACTTGCGTGTTAGTGAACCAGTGCAAGGGTGACGTTAACGGCAGTTTCCTAAAAACAACAGATCACGCTCATTTCCAATGAATGTTGATAATGTGTTTATTTTCTTACTGAATTAATTGTTTAATGCGTATTTTGCCAATGAATGGTTTCGAATGTGTCAGACTTCATATGTTACATGGTAAGGTTACCACCTACATACATTGTGCAAATATCATTGTTGTATCTGTCATAAACAGTCAACAAGTTTCAACAGGTCGTGTAGCTTTTAAGCACACACACTTATCATGAAGCACAACATTCTGTACACAGATTTATTTAAGTCATATGAAAACACTGCTAGGCACAAGCATGATCCCTCAATATGTTCTACATTCAACGATCTTGTCACGGTGATCAACTTTGGATTTGGTTCAGGTAAGTTTAAAGTTGAATTCCATCACACCCAAGGGTGTCAATGTATTGCATTTCATTATAATTGTATAAATATAAGTCTACAAATTACACTGTACATACTACATATTTCTTGGATACAAATGTGACTGATATTCACTTTGATGGCCTTTTAGTATGAATGGGGAACGAGCCAATGTAGATATAAGGTAGAGTAAGTTTTGATGATACTTTGTTTAATGTAATAACTCTCATATGCGATTAAAGATTTGATGCTAATTTGTTTGCTGAATCATCAGTTTTTATTTTTAAGATAATGTTATCTTAAAGGCTGTACCTTTTGCACAAGATCCAGTAGTAAGACATTAAGGTTAGAATGCTCTACTTGAATTTCATTCCGCTCGAGTAAATGTGGTATTAGTAATGAAAGATCACACTAAGGATAATCTGGGAGGCTGAAGATTGAACAATCGATTCGTAGTACTGGGGACAAAAATTTTGCCTTTGGGTGCCCCGCTACCTAGCCCAAGGTCATCACCCTGTACCCAAATTTATAAATAACACAGAAGGGGGCGAGAGGGGGGGGGGGAACTATGAAACATGCCAAGTATTTTCCATTCCATTTTTACTTACAATTAGAATATATTTGTCACTGTGAGACTGACAACAAGGAAAATCAGTATGGAAATGTTATAAACCACAGAAATGGTTTTTAAAGACTTATAAGATTTTATTGGGCACATGTGAATGTGCAGCGGACTGGACTTGAGACAGAGCTTCAGAAAACACTTCGACCCGTTAGGTCGGTAACTGGTGGATGGGACCGCGGCCCTAGTGGAGTAAGATCGGCCCCGAACCCACAGGGGGAGGCAGGCATTGTATCCCAACACGACTGCTCGTGACTAATATCCAGCTTTAGTAAAGTGCCTGAGTCAGGGGTGCCCTTCCATGTTTTCTGACTTCTTTTCAAGATCAGCATTTTCTGCGTGTAGAAAGCAAGGGTCACAGGAAACAAACCCCAGCCTCATATTGGTTCTTTCTGAATTTCTTAAGTCCTTATGCGCGGCTATGGACATCGGCGGGAGAATGGGTAGTAGTCGTAAATATGTGTGACGTCAGATCGCAACTCTGAATTTTGCGATTTCCGACGTGAGTGAGTGCCTGGAGGGAGGCAGACCGAAGTAGGACGCTAGAGTGTTCGCATCGGATTAGGGTTACGACGCCATGGTGTTCTGATGGGCTTGGCATAGCAGTGTGGTAGGGGCTGCCAAGTCTTGGATTTCGTGAAGGGGCTAGCACATCTGCCGCGCAGAACTCGGCGCAGCAAAGTCATACGTACAGTGCGCACAAATCGTAACACAGATCAATTTGATTTCACATTTGAGGAATCCAGAACGATCGCCTGTCTCCTTTGGCAATAGTAATGAATGTGTTTACTTCTGGGTTTTACTCACTTACTTCCAGTCGCTGTTCCGATCGAGAGTTACAGTATTAAATGGTTGTTAGTCATCGTTCAACATCGGGAGGGAATAGATTATATAGAGCGCCAGCAGTAGTTTAATCGAGGGGATATGACGCTGCTTGCCATTTAATTTTCATGCAAATCTGGATATGTATAGTTTCCATAGGTTTTTGATTATTCATTTTAGGTGTTCATCCCGTAAATGTATTTATGAATAATGTTTGTCCTAAATGTAATCATTGTTTCTCTTCAACCATTCACTTACTTTAAGTTGTGGGCTTTTAATTTGTATCCGGGAAGATACTAGCACCCAGGTAAAAATCATAACCAATATACTACTCCAGTCGGATATCCTTAGAGTAAAATTCTGTGAAGATATCTCAGTTTAAGAACTTTGCCTAGGGTTGAAATTTTCGTGTCATCCATTTAACATTGTGCTTAAAAATTTAGAGGTTAGTTCTTAAATTCTTAATTTTTTGGATGTTTCAGAAAAATTCTGCAAGTTGGGTTTTTGCATTCTGCAGACTTTAGTGGCAATTGGCACTGAATGTAAAACTGCGCCAAAACAACCTAGAAGATTTTACCTTAAGAAATATAGGTATGTTGACGGCATTGTAACGGTATTAGAGACGGGGAAAGACTGGGAAAATCTGTTAAATGGAATGGATAGTCTTGCAAGTTATAAGACTCACATCAACTTAATGATATAGAGACAATGAAGTGCAGTCAAATTAAACCATGTGATACTGGAGATATTAGATTTCGAGATGAAACATTTAATGATGGCAGAAAACTTTTTCTGTTTGAATAGCAATATAACTAGAGATGGTGGAAGTAAAGAAGATGTAAAATTCAGAGTGATAGTAGCAAGGAATCTTTTTGAAAAAGGAAAAAAAACGCTACATTAGAAAAGGGAATCTATGTATTGGGAAGTATTTTCTGAATGAATTTGTCTGCAATGTGGTCTTGAATGGAAGTGAAAAGTGGATAATAGTCAATATTGGCCACAAGAGAATACGCTACGAGGGAACAAAGGCTTAGGTTTGGATGGGAAGATCGAACACCTACTGAGGGGTTACTGAACCGAATAGGTCTCTGTGATTAGGAGATATCCTGTGGCATCAAGAATAGTGAATTTGGTGATGAAGTAAAGTGTGGATGGTAAAAATTATAAAAGCTGTTAAAGGACTGCCTGCAGTAAACAGCATCGTGTTAGTTTACTTATACGGAGTTCTAGAATCTTCCACATGGCAGACTAGCGTTATAGCGGAATGAAACAAGTCAAGGGACTGATACCCCACCAACAACATCAGCAGGTGAAGTATGTAATGGAGAACGATCTGGGAAATAACTTTTATGCGTAAGAGTTTTGACGAGCAGCACGTACATCTATGACACCGCTATTATTGTTGCGCGAGCAAGCCCGCCGTTCTGTGGAAAGAAAACTTTGATTTCCTTTCTGATCTTTGTTTCTTTAACACAAACGGACTCCGGTAAAACAGCTTTATGTAACTGAAAGCGGTGAATATTATTGCTTTTCCGAATGATGGTGTTATCTGGGAACTGCAGTATACACTCTCTGACAACAAAAGTGAAGCAGTCGGAAGTGGAGAAGGAAGCGAAACGTAACTTGAGAGGTTGGAAGGTATGTAACGTTACTTCAGTGATTACAAAATCGAGTCAAATTTAAAAAGAAGTTAAAAGTATGAGCCCACTCATCAGGATGACGTTGCTACCGTTCTGGACTTGAAGCGTGAAATAATTCGGTTGGGGATTGTGCGTTAAAGCCGATGTATCACTTCCTAAGGCGAGATGGACCACAACTGTTGTAACTGACCCTTGATATTCAGGATACTGGTACTACAACGAATGTGACGTATCTGCTATTTCCATAGAATATCTATAGAGACTCTATGGTCACATGACTGAAGACAGAAACTTGTGGTGATTTTTAACTTGGGCGTGGGACTGTGCTGTATAGTTTTCATTTTCAAATAAATTTCACAAGATTCTTTAACATGTATATACAAACAAATCTGATACATTTTTAACAAACCTTTTCATTTATCTCTCGAGTATATCAATGTGTCCTCCTTCGGACGAACGAAAAACAACCAGATAATACACTACTGGCCATTATAATTGCTATACCACGAAGATGACGTGCAACAGACGCGAAATTTAACCGACAGGAAGAAGATTCTGTGATATACAAATGATTAGCTTTTCAGAGCATTCACACAAGGTTGGCGCCGGTGGCGACACCTACAAAGTGCTGACATGAGAAAAGTTTCCAACCGATTTTTCACAAACATCAGTTGACCGACGTTGCCTGGTGAAACGTTGTTGTGATGCCTCGTGTAAGGAGGAGAAAGGCGTACCATCACGTTTCCGACTTTGATAAAGGTCGGATTGTAGCCTATCGCGATTGCGGTTTTTCGTATCGTGACATTGCTGCTCGTTTGTTGGTCGAGATCCAATGACTGTTAGTAGAATATGGAATCGGTGATTTCAGGAGGGTAATACGGAACGCCGTGCTGGATCCCAACGGCCTCGTATCACTAGCAGTCGAGATGACAGGCATCTTATCCGCATGACTGTAACGGATCGTGCCGCCACGTCTCGATCCCTGAGTCAGCACATGGGGACGTTTGCAAGACAACAACCATCTGCACGAACAGTTCGACGACGTTTGGAGCACCAGGTTGTGTTTACAGCATCATGATGGTCGCATCCGTGTTTGGCGACATCGCTGTGAACGCACATCGGAAGCGTGTGTTCGTCATCACCATACTGGCGTATCACCTGGCGTGATGGTATGGAGTGCCATTGGTTACACGTCTCGGTCACCTCTTGTTCGGAGTGACGGCACTTTGAACAGTGGACGTTATATTTCAGGTGTGCGAAACCCTACATTTCAGCAAGATAATGCGCGACCGCATGTTGCAGGTCCTGCACGGGCCTTTCTGGATAGAGAAAATGTTCGACTGCTGCGCTGGCCAGCACATTCTCTCACCAACTGAAAACGTCTGGTCAATGGTGGCCGAACAACTGGCTCGTCACAATACGCCAGTCACTACTCTAGATGAAATGTGGTATCGTGTTGAAGCTGCGTGGGCAGCTGTACCTGTACACGCCACACGCCATCCAAGCTCTGTTTGACTCAATGCCCAGGCGTATCAAGACCGTTATTATGGTCAGAGGTGGTTGTTCTGGGTACTGATTTCTCAGGTACTATGGACCCAAATTGCGTCAAAATGTAATCACATGTCAGTTCTAGTATAATATATTTGTCCAATGAATACTCGTTTATCATCTGCATTGCTTCTTGGTGTAGCAGTTTTAATGGCCAGTAGTGTAGTTAAACTATGGTCCGATTAAAAGTATTTGACAGTTGATGTCTGTCACTTGCCGCTTCAGTTTTGCTATATTGGCTGCCGACTATCGCTCAGTTATAGGTGACACGAAAACACGGCGGGTTTCTTTGCACACGGTGTTAACGTGTAATGCGGAGCAGTCTGGGAAGCGCCCGCCGCAGGGTATGACGGATAGGAGAGATGCTGTGTCGACAGCTGCAGTGAACGACGTGAGTTGTAGCACTAAACTTAAACTTGTCTCCTAACCTACCCCAACCACAATTTCATGATGTGCAATCTATCCTAAAAGACAGCGCTCAACAATCAGCAGCAGAGCTATGATCACGATAGCCTTCTTCTCAGCGACTAAAGCTAACCTCTACGAGCAATTTGAAAACAGAAAAATTTGAATTTAAGCGCTAAAAATAAACTTCAGTCTCTCGCTATCATATCGTTGGCTACCCGAAACTGTCCTCACACTGCCTACACGAAATGCCTTATACCAACCGACAAGCAGTCCTGGATGGCCTTTGGTTGGAGATTTTAGACGATTTTGGCAGGTTCCAATAGGAAAAAGAACGACAGGAAGAAAATTAACGACAGTTAAAAAATTCAATACGGGATTGAACATGATGCGGGAAAGTATTAGAAACATTTAAAAAAT